>NC_092871.1:25958175-26053411 GCF_032062135.1 Pyxicephalus adspersus
TTGGTTTATAGATGCGAGTGATGTCGTTACTACAATTCCCGGCATTACTTGCGTCTAAAAAACAGTCCAATGCGCGGCCACTCATAGGAAGAGAGGGCGCTGGTCCATACACGCGAGTGATGCCGGGAATTGTAGTAGCTGTGCTGTTTTAATGTAGCGGCGGGCCAACTGCAATTTATATTTAGGATTCTTTGGAGGCCAAAAAAAAAAGGATGTTGCGGGACAGAGTTTGACACCCCTGGTCTATGGACTGCCAGGCCTGGTATAGATGACCTCACTGGATAGAATAGAACGAGAAACCAACATTTATCACAAATAGTAAGAGCTTTTTCACACCCACAATGTAAACCATGCAGTGAGCAGCTCTTGCATGCACCACAATCTGCTGCTGTGACCAAGCTGAGATCTGCCGCAGATGCAAGCTGGAAATGGTTCCCATCCTCTCCTCTTCACTTGAATAGGTAAGCTTAGAACCACAGCTGAGCCAACAGCAGAACACTGTGGCTCACTGCAGGTCTAAAGCGTACTTAAGTGTCAAAACTTTGCAGATACAGAATGATGAAATTCAGGGAACAAGTTATATTAGGGTTCTCCATTACATTGCGTTTTTTTTTTATCTAGTCTCTGCATTGATTACATAGGTATGAAAGTTTATCTTTGGCTAGGTTGGTGAGCCTTCACTGTTCTTCCTAAATGCCTTGGATTTGGGGTCCACAATGTGGATGATGACACCCACAAAACCAGCATAGAGCTATTTTTTTCTTTGCTATCTGGCAAATTCTGAATGCTGAAGCAAGACTTAGCATGAAGCAGCAATATAACTGAAATATAAATTGTACACAATAGCACAGTATTAGCTGTTTAAACAAGGGTACATGTAGAAAACATGTAGATCTTCTTAAAAAGTATGCTTTATGAGATTAGAACTGTAGCAATGTATTAAAATGTATTGAACCTAACCAACACAAAACATAGATTAAATGATGATGACTAACAGATGTAGAGAAAATACCAATAGATGCATGCAGGCAGGCTTAAAGAAAACTAGTACTGGTTGTCCCCTAGTACTGGTTGCATTCAAAAAAATAATGTACCTGTTCCAACTTAAATACAAATTCAACTTAAGAACAAACCTACAGTCATTATCTTGTATGTAACCTAGGGACTAACTGCAGTTTAGTAACTGGTTGCGTTATATTCAGTGTTTCTCAACAAGGCTTCTTCCAAAGATTGGTAGGGGGTCCTTGGGCAATGATCAGTTTGTTGCTTAGGTCAGTTTACCAGTTTCCAATGATGTTTTTGGCCTTCTGGTTGGCAGCCTTCCCAATGGACAGCAATGTAAGAGGCATTTTTCCTACCGATTAGCACATTAATATACTGTGAGCTGTGGAATATAGTAATTATAGCAGGGGTTCCCTGAAGACCTTAAAGTTATTTAAAGGGTTCTCCTATGTTGGAAAGATTAAGAAACACTGCCTTGGAGCTCTCACAAACATGGAGAGAGCCCCCAGCCCTGTGCAAGCTCTGACCGGAGCAACTTGATGTTTCCCGAGAGCTTCCTCTCCTTGATCATCTCAGCCAAGAGTATTGGCTGAGAAAGGAAAGGAAGGAAAGCATGATCTGCTTGTATGGTTATTAAAGTAAAAATGGAAAAGCACCAGTTACTGTTAAAATACATTTGCACTAAATTCACTACTTTCTGCAAACATATTTAAGGCATACCTTTAAGGTTAACGATCAACAATCAATACTTTGGCCCCTTTCACACTTTTTGTGTTTGCAAACCACATGTTGAGCTGCTCCTAGGTGCATAGCAAAATGCTGCTATGAAGCCACAAACTACATATCTCACTGCACCTATCCTAACCATGTCACCAACTGCCCCTGCTCAACTGTTTATAAAAAGATACACCATTGGCTTGACTGTGTCTGAAATGAGCCTTAAATTTGCTCTCAGCCAAATAATAAAGCTCTCAAATCCCAGGTGTGATAGCTGATCAGCAATACAAATTGAGAAAGGGTCTAACTTCAATCTACTTTATTTAAAAAAAGGTTTAGGTCAGAGTAAGATTTTAAAATCTTATGACAAGTAAAAGAAAACTAGTAAAATAATGCTTTTTTGCAAGGTATGTAAAAACCAGGATACTCCTTTGTCAGAAAAGGAGAATAAGCCTACGGGTATTTAAACAGTTTCTTACAGTAGCTGTGTATTTTTTTTCTTAGAAATAATGGTAATTATACTCCTGGAGAAATAGAACCCCCCCCCCCCCCCCCTTTTCCCATACACATAGTTCACTGGCATTTCTCTTGAAATCCATTGTCCTCCTTCCATCTGCCCCTTTCAATTACAGTGACAGCTGACTTTTTCTAAACTGTGACAATGCCAAGTGACCTTTAAAAGCCTTTGGGAGATATCATCAGCATTATTATTGTTTTGTACGCATATGATTAGCACAGGAAGGCCACACTTCTAAAAGAGACTTTCTGTGACAGCACAAAAAAGCTTTATGTAATTTAATGTCATATCTGTGAAAGTCAGGAAGCCCGCAATATCTTAATTCATAAAGCACAGCAGGTCATACTGCTCCCCACTCACCAGACGTCTCTACATACATTAACTGGAGAAGATTATTCCCGCACTATACTGTACCTGGCTTATAACAGTATTTCAGAACTTTTACTGAAAAGAGACAATCAGCCATAACTGCGTATTCCTTAAAGCAACTCTGTCAAATAAAAACACGTTTCCCTGCCAGGAAGATAGTAAATACTTACCTTTTATGCTGTTTGTGATGCTAATTTGTGCTGTAATCAAAGCTAGCTGAAGATTCTATAGAAAAAGATACCTCCTAAAATATTGGATTCCTGGTTGCCCCTCTGTGCTTGCTGATTTTATCCATTGATCATTGGGTTAACATTGTAGGGGTTGGCTTGATTAGAGCAGTGATCCGTAAGAAATTAACTCATGTACAGGTAGGTACATGGCTTAAAACAGTTTTCTTCTCCCAGGGGGCCAACAAACCTGTCCATTACTTTTTTTAATTATACTTTTTGTGGGGTCACTAGAACCCACAAAAAGTATAGAGGCCCTATGGTTCCAAATTAATTATAGGATCACACCATGATGGTAGTGTATTGTAGAGTATTATAAAATCAAAAGAGTAAGCAGCATTCTCTAGATAGTGATTGGATGCAAATATGTTATTTTTTATTTCTTAATCTTGTTGTTTTTCTTACCTAGCTCTGCTATGACATTTCATCAAATGGAATAAAGTGGGTCTGTACATAATTACAAACTAAACTAGGACACCGCCAGGTACCTGTAGAGAAAAAAAGAATAAAAAATGTGCAAAACTGTCATGATACCGTTGCTATTTCAGATCCTTCACATGATTAGGCAAGGCTGTATTAGAACATTGGGGGCCCAGGGCATGATTGAATTCGGTAGGTCCCCATGTGCCTTCACAAGCCACATCATGTCCTAAATACAATAGGGGGTAGCAGTAGGCGTGACAGCATGGGGACATTACCAGGCCTATCCCATTATCTTTGACAACAAGCCAGCTGCAGCCAACAAGGCCTAAGGGTTTGACAGTGCTCGCTCATGTGGACTGCACGATTTACCAGCACAGTGCCTAGGTCAACTACAGAATCAAACTTTTGAAGTTTAACCAGCCTGTTAGTTTGACACAAGGCCACATCCCTAAATCTTTGAACAAATACGCACAATCTGAGGAATTACCTCTGCAACTGGGACTTTGAAGGCCAATGAATATTAATTACAATAATATAACTTCAATCCAAAATTTTATTTACCATCATTAAATCAGACATCAATTAAAACTTTTAAAAATGTGAAGCAAATATTGTCAAACATTTCTGTCCGTGTAGCCTCAACAAAAATGTTACCCTGTTGGTTTGACGCGTTTCGCGGAGTGTATCTGCTTCTTCAGGAACAGAAAAGACAGGACAAGAACATCTGAAACATGCAGCAGATAGAACCCACCTAGCAGGTGAGAATAGTCGTGGACAACGACTTTAGGGCTAATTTTCAATCAGCAATTTTTTCCAATTTCAATATGTAGTTCAAAATAGCTATCTTCATATTTAACAACGTTTCCATTTGAATCTCCAGATGTCCATGCTTAAACTCTCATTTTTACTGGCTGTTCAGGAAAACATCTCATTTGGCTTTATCTTTGTTGTTTAGCTCATATCTCCACATCCCCGCACATGGCAACCCCACATGGGAAGGTGGGTTCTATGTGCGGCATGTATCAGATATTCTTCTCCAGTCTTTTCTGTTCCTGAAGAAGCCAATACACTCCGCGAAACATGTCAAACCAACAGGGTAACATTTTTGTTGAGGTTACCCGGACAGAAATGTTTGCCAATATTTGCTTTACATTTTTAAAAGTTTTAATTTATGTCTGTTTTAATGATGTTAAATAAAATTTTGGTTTGATTTTATATATTATTGTAATCAATATTTATTGGTCCTAAATGTCCCAGTTGCAGAGGTAATTCCTCAGATTTTGTGTATTTGTTCAATAAGCACAATCTCCTGGATTGTAAGCTCTTCGGAGCAGGGTCCTGTCCTCCTGTGTCACTGTCTATATTCGTCTGTCATCTGCAACCCCTATTTAATGTACAGCGCTGCATAATATGTTGGCGCTATATAAATCCTGTTTATTATTAATAATAATGCTTTATGTAACATGCTCCAATTCTGTTCACAATTTGTTTACCTTAAAACAGCAGTAATTGTGCATATCTGTGTGGAGTAAAGAGTTATAGAGCACAGAGTTCTCTATTGCACTATAGGAAATTCTAAGAAATCCCAAATACAGTTAAACTGACACGTAATGTTTAATTCAGAACTGTATTGGACTTCTTCATACAGCTACCTTTAACTAATGGTGTTTACTGAGAAGGACATTTAAATGGCATTACATCTTCATGTCCCCTACACATTCACCTTCCACTAAAACTTCAGTGACCCTAAGAAGATTTAATGGCACAAAATGTTTACCACCATTTATATATATTTTTAAATTAGGTCCAAAAGCCAGCATAAAATATGGCCTTTAAAAACAAACTGATAATTTAGACTACTCCTCAACATTTTAACAGAGTACCTGAACCCAATAGTTGATTCTGTTATGTTATATTCTAGATAAATGAAGAACATCAAAATTCCTAACATTTGCTCCCCATATTAATTTTGCACACAGTTAAACTCTCACTGTAATAGAGAAGGTAAGAGATACAAGAGGTGATGCTGAGGATACAAAGCTACTTTATGTCTTTTCTTCCTATTTTTACCACTTCTGTAAAATCACTGTATGAGGAGTCAATACCTATATGCAGGGTTATTATGTGAGCAGAAGTATGCAAGATTGAGGATTAGGTCACCAGCTTCTGCAGAGCGCCAGATATGAGAAACATTCTCAGGGCAGTATTTCATGAAAGGTTTTTTTTATCTGGGATGTTGTTAAAAGGAAGGCAATACATCTGCATAGATTTCCCTTCAAAAAGGTCAAGGGATTAGGTTTTGATTTAAAAGACATTGTGCTTATAGTTGTACCACAGCAAGTGACAATTTTTTCAAGTCCAATTCCACCTTGGGCCAGATTGGGTGGAATTGGATTCCTTGGGTTCCCCAGCAGCTTTAAAATAAAAATGACAACTGGAAAACCAACTCCAAACTAATGCTAATGATTTAAAAGTTGTACTGCAGCAGTAAAAGTCTGCAAACTACTTAGTTTAAACTCAATACTGAGGATAAATTCTATAGTTAAAATAAAAATAAAAGTTACTGCTTTCTGAACTTACTGGTCCTTCGCTGTCCCCGCTACAATCTTAGTTCAAGTTTTGTTAATTAATTATAAAGGTAGTCGCCAGGTTACATACGAGATAGGGACTGTAGGCTTATTCTTAAGTTGAATTTGTATGTATGTCAGAACAGGTACAATATTTTAGTTCAGTTAGGACAGTTGTTTGTCTCAACATATTATTAGGCAGCGTGGTGTCAGTTACTGTATAAAATCTTCACTGTGAGTTAATGACAAACAAAGCAAAAGAAAAACTTTATGGCGCATAGACATTTATCAACTTCTGGAGCAAGCCGTCCTTTGATATACAAAAAGAAACAACTGCAGAATTTGTCTTGGTCATTAAAGAGTTACAAGAAGTTTCAGAACAGTGAAAGACTTCTTCTGCAAGAAATGCGAACCGCCCCTCCCCCATCAAGCATCTGTCCTGCACACAAGCAGCAGGGAAAACCCGTCCATATGTCCGATGTCCTTTATATAATGTATTTTCTTTTTGAAATTGGTTTGTTTACAGTATCATAGACCAAATGGTCCATCACGTCTGCCCATTTTTTTTTAAATTTTTTTTATATAGAATAGATCTGTGTTTGTTACACCAAATTCACCACCATCACTGTTGAATTTGCTTGAAAGCGTGTTGCATGTGTGCGTGAAAAACATCTTGCTTTATTAGGAATAAATTAAAAGCACACAGGTTTGCAAAAGCATGGAAGCCTTTGAGAAAATTGTTTCCTTGATTAATTTTAAAAGACACAACAGGGCACTGCAGGTTTTATCTTTACCAAAAAGTTCAAAAACAATACCCCATCTTTGAAAACAAGGCACATAAACAGGCTTGGTAATACATTAAACCTAGATTATGAATATGTAAATTTTAGCTCTTCTTAAAATAAATTTCTGCTCTATAAAATGAGACGGCTCATCATTTCAAAAGTAAAAGCCTAATCCTTCCAATTATGATGTCATAAGATATCCATAATAAAATGCTTAAGTGGTAATTTTACCTTTAAAATGTCAGATTGTTTTTTGCTTTGCATCTGGAACAATGCCTACTCATCCATCTTTATCTCAGCATCTCATATATATTTATTCTGGGTCAATATATAATGTTTATTCTCTATCTCTATAAAGATGTCCTCCCATAATGGATTTCAACAGATCACGGTTTGAAAAGTTAGAAAGAGTGAATCTTAATGTTTTGTTTTGGTCATCTAAAACATTTTGCAGAGTAAGGAGGTCCAAAGAATCAATGATATCTGAAAATTAAAGTGGGTTTTGACATGGAGTAAAAAAAGTTCTTTGTTCTCCAAGCAAGCAGTTTTTATTGGCCTAATGGTGGACAGTCTATGACAGATTTTTTAAAGCAATGATTGAAGCGTCTCTAGTGACAACTGCATAGTGAAGGGATGAAGTTGTGATCAATACCAAGGGTGATCAAACTAATTAGCCAGAAGTCTACAAAATCTCCTGCTATCCATTTGCAATTGTTCTTTTCTTCCACAAGAAAAGAGAACAGTCGTTTTATTGCACTTCTGCCAAAAAACATGTCTCAAAACTTGGCAGCCTTTTCCTCCGTGTTATGCGGTGCTCAGTGATCATTTTAGGAACAGATTTTATACTACCGAAAAGAACTGCTAGTCCTACAAAAGCCAAATCTGTCAGCCATCTAGCCATGATAAAGGCACTTCCAGAAAAGCAAAAAAGAGCCGAGTTTGCTGCGTAGTTGGACATCCAGTTTGAGTTCTGCTTTATAGTGGGTTGCAAACTCCTGCAACCAAGTCAAATTAAAGTACTTATATATATTTTACTGCAGAGTTATTTTAATGGAAATATACTTGCATATTTTAATGTTTTTGTCATGCTAAAAACATTTTTTGTGAATAAAGCAGAAACGGAGGACAGTAAACAGTGGTCAATCAATGACAGCTTTATGAGTGAGCTCATGGCACTATACATTAGTCCCTAAATTATAATAATAGAAAACTGCAAAACTCGTAATTTTAAAGAATGATGCATCAAAGACGCTCTGGGTGAAAAAGTAATTACAAAAGGAATATGATTTTTTTAAAGCAATGGAGTTCACTTGTCTGAAAGTGTTAGGTGCTAATCACACCACATTATTGTAACCACTGAATTAAAAAAAACTTATCTGCATCAATCAGAGCTGTCAATAATTATAGATTTTTCTAGCCTCCCTTTCTCCTTATCTAGGGAATAGAACTTAATCCTTGTTCCTCACACCAGTTAAATGTGTCCAGTTACTATATGCTGGGAACAATTAGTTTCTTTGAAGACCTAAAATTACACATTTATTATTAATAGATTGTCAAAGAACACAGACCAATTGGAATGGATTACGAATTTACTTTCATTAGCATTAAAGTGATTCATGATTTCACGTGAACTGCTGAGAGTCTGTCCTAGTCTCTTATAAAAATTATTTCTGGTGACCACAGAGGGATTGTTACTATGAAAAAAATGCTAGCAGGTAAAAAATATGGGCATCTAAAGGTATAGCAATCTAAAAAACTAAAATACTGCCAAATTTTGTGATTTTGTAGTAGGGCTGAATACGGATACTGGGACCCAATGGAAGACCTCCTGACAGATAGACTGATCTGAAGGATTGAGGGTAAGTGTGTTTTTTTTTCGTTTTGGGTTAGTTTTGGATTTACTTTCGCTTTAAGCCATACAACCTTTTTCCTGTGCTTATTTATTCTAGGGCTATTTATCCATATAGGAAGCCATGTTCATGGTGTACTCCTGCTCCTGGTCTGGTACTGATCTATCTGGGCCACTGCACACCATGTCCCAGATAAATTGGATCTGATGGGGACCAAAAGGTAAAGTTTTGAGCTTGCCTGTAATCCTGCCCTCAACACCAGTGGTCACCAACCTTTTTGCACATAGCGGACAACTAAATGCACGGCCTCCGGACCGCGCATGCGCAGAGAGCCGTGTGTCACTCAAAAAGTAAGAGAGACAACCCACCCCACTGCCCTGAGCCTGCAATGTTTCCAGGAGACGTGGTCCGCGGTTTGGCCGGTATGACCCCCAAGCGGGTCCTTCTCCTGACTCTGCTGATGGCCAGAGCCTCAGCCCACCTTTCAGATGCCCGCGGCCCACTAGTGGACCGGAGGTTGGGGACCTCTGCTCTACACATTCTAACATATTCTAAGGTTCAGGTATAATACAAACAAAAATATTACTAAAATTGTTCATTTAGTCTAGTGATTCAAGTGCAAACTCTACACAGCATAGCGAGGAGACTAAAAGGATTGTTCTTTTTCATAGATCATCAAAATATCAAACTCAATGTGCTGATGTAGGGCTGATAATTGCCAAAATAAATAGAGGAGGCCAACCCTCTGTTCTAGTCTGGTTTAAGTAAAGGTCTAGTGTAGGACAACATTGCAATGCTCAATGCACTAGAGACATAATTATTATTATTAAGCACTATTTATATAGCACCAACATGTTACGCAGCACTTTATAAAGTCCATAGTCATGTCACTAGTCATATGTTTTAGTCTAGGGTCATTTTTGGGGGAAAGCCAATTAACCTAACTGCATGTTTTTGGAATGTGGGGGGAAACTGAAATACCTGGACAAAACCCATGAAGACACAGAGAACCTGCAAACTTCATGCAGATAGTGTCCTGGCCAAAATTCGAACCTGGGATCCAACGCTGCAAAGGCCAGAGTGCTAACCACTGAGCCACCGTGCTGCCCATATGATTGACTCACATTGAAGAAAGCAAATACAAAAACAGATGTGTTGTACCCATGAATATTTTTTTATGAATTCATAAGTTAGTTAAAGGGTGAATATTTGTGTATTATATCATTTTAGAGCTTAGCATGCTACCTGTACTACCCACAGGTCTAACAAGTTTGCAAAAGCTATTTCTTGCCAAACAATTTACGCACCTAGAGCTGTTTAAAGTGTAGTCTGAAAATAACTCTTTCATTTGTGGTGCTGCAAAGATGGAATTTATAGATCCAAGAAGCATGCATCCTGTGGTTGTCCAGCTGCTTTGAAAACTCAAGTATTACAATGCCTGAAGGCTTGCAGGGCATGATGGGACTAAAAGATAAATGGCTACATTCTCATGCATACCAATTCAGCCCACAAGATGGCTGCCGACTCTGCTCATGACAGATGGTCTTTAACTGCTTGACAGGAAAAAAAATTCAGCCTTTACAAACCCTAATCTGTGCATTTTACACAGGTCTTTCCTTACAAAATTAATCTTCTCCATTAAAAAAACTATTTTTGACCTGAAAAACTCTTGATTTGCGTCAATTATATAACAGACTAAGTTTGATTAATTAAACGTAATTACTGCCAAGGCTCACAATTGTTAATTTTTCAGCTGTCAGTAATTGAGCATAAAACTATGATATATTCTCTACCCGGCAGCATTGTAAATATGTTTGTAGATATTATTACAAAACTAACAAAATACAATATTTTTTAAGGCATTTATGGATTCTGATGAAAACGGCTATTTTACTAGTTCATAAAAGGCGGATTTGTTTTAGAATACAAAATGACTAATGTTGTCTATAATGATTGAAAGGTAAATATTTCAGCATGTGGCTAAACAACAATAAATTATGAGATAAGGAACCGTAGTCCCGCAGTCAGAAATCCTGAAGGTAGCTTTTAAATCTTTTTTGTCCATTGATTTTTTTAAATTTAGGTTAAGATAAATTGACTAGCACCACTACATAACATTAGCAGTTTGCGGACCAACTTGTATAATATTCCATGTTTAAAAAAAAAAGGAAAAATAATTGGACTAAGGTACTGTCACCACGTGAGACGCCGACGTGTACACAAAAGAACATTACTGAAAAAAGACAGAGAGAGATGAAGACGCAGCAGTCACGTAGGAGGATCAGGGAGACGAGGATTAACGGTGCCTATACAAAAATTGTCATATAAATAGCAAGGAAACATCGCAATTGAAATTCCCAGAAAGCCCTGTGACTCTGTACTGGGTAAGTTTACATCTAAAAGGGATTGGTTTCATTGGTCTGTCTACCCTAATGGAGAAAAAAAATGTGGAAGATGGAAGCGTATCTTGTTCCTGATGAAGCAGACTTAGATCTGAGAAACGCGTCGAACTTGAACTTTAGAGACTACCCACAAAATTACAGATTAATTTACTGAATACCACTCTTTTATCGCTACATTGTTTTATCTGTATAAATAATTGTTGTTTGATTGGTAAATAAATTATTGAATTGTTATCAAGATGGAGTCATACAAAATCAATGCCGCTAAAGTCCCATGGTGTTTGACCAACCCTAAACAAAAGTATCTATATTTAAGTTAGGGATGAGGCATATGTGTAATTAGGCACTAAGGGATTTTTTCGTCCTCAAAACTTTTGTGGACTAAGGTACCTTCAAACTGCAAAGAGCTCAATATACATCTACTGTAACTAATAGAACCTTTCAAGTAGACATTCAGATGGTGCTCCATTGTCTAGCCAGGTTTGTCCTCATTACAGAGGGTGATGGCAGTCAAGAAAATGTAGAATAAAATCAATGATCTTTCAGAAACTCTGAAAGTTCTTTACACAAATACAGTAAAACCAATATGGGTGGTGCTCAAGTGAAAATGTACCAACATATGACCAGCCTAACATTCTGCTCCAAATAAAATTGGTGAACTGACTATCCAAAGTCAAAACCTTTAAAAGCCAGCCTTTTGGCTCCTTCTAGCCTCTCTAACCTCATTCTTCTTTGAGAAAAACTTTAATTTACCCACATATACACACTATACTGTTTAACCCTTTCGTTGCCCACTATTTCCTTCCCTCCAGCCATGCAGTCCCCCCATCAAAGCTTTTCAGTCGCTGGGATTCACCATATTTACACAATGCAAGGATAACAATGGGTTATTAGTAATAATTTTCAGTTGGATTATATATATTTGTTAATAAAACATGTTAACAAAAAAATTTTCCAAAAGGATAAAAAATCTCAATGAGGGCCAAAAATGGTAAATGGTTATATCAACGCGATATTTCTTTGTTTTATGTGAACTCAAAAATCAGTGCACTATAGAAGAAAGAAAAAACACTGACCATGTGTGAGTCAGGTATGAATATATAGATAACAAGGTGACATACTTTGAAAGTAATACCTGTTAGTGGCTAAGAAAAATAATCTTAAAATGCAAGATTTCAAAGCAATAGACCCCTTCATCAGACATTAACAGATGAAAGCTTAAATACTTTCATCTTTCATCTGTTAACATGCATGACGAAGGGGCCTACTGCTGTGAAAACCTGCCTTTTAAGATTTTTTAGTTAAGCATTAAAAGGGATCACTTTGACAATATTCTTGCCTTTTTTCATCTGTGTGCTAAAGATTACAACACCAGCACCTCCACTTTCCGGCTCCTATATTGATTGCTGATGTTGAATTTGTGTGAATTTATTTTGTACTCCGATAATGCAGTCAGCAAAGTCTATCTGTGTCTACAAACATACAGAAACACTTGGCACCTGGTGAGTTGCTAATAAGGAATGCCATGTAGGATATGAAATGAATTACATGCACCCTCTTTCCCTAATGTGTACACTTTGCTCCACCGGGCATAGACTGCAGCAGGAGAGGGAATAGGAGGTGGTAGAATAGGATAATAATCAACTGTAGGGATGTGTGGATCATATTGGCTTATGCACGTCAATACCTAGGGCAGCGGATTAGCTGGGCAGCAGCAAATCAAAGAAAGATAGTGGATACCAGAAGCTTCCTATTTTCTTTCCTCATTCATAACATTTAAGGCAATTTAATTTTGTTTGTTTTTGGCAGGAAATAGCATCAAGTAAATGCCCAAGTTCACCCAGCTATTGCAAAAAAAAGCATCCAATTCTTCATGCACAAAAAAAAAAAAAAAAAAAAAAAATCACCAATACCTCAACTCTAGAGAGTCCAAGTCACCTCGGGGAAAACATTTTTGGATGGTTAAGTGTTTAATTCCCTCCCCCCCAGCATTCTCATTTCAGAAGGATTAAATATCCCCTATTAATCCGCAAGAGACAGGCCAGGAGTATGGGCATTGTGGCAGCCATTCATCTTTCACAAGACTCATCATCCTGTGGATTTAGCAATTACTGCAAACAACACAGGATGGAGCTCAATAGCAGGTGAGTGAAAAATTGGATCTGACAGTACTAATTGAGCCCAGAGTCCCATTTACTGAAAATGATCTGGCATAATTAAAAATTCACAACTGGGGACTAGTTGTGGTGAACACTATACGTTATGGGTTCCCTGAAATACTCCGGCAGAAGTCTCTCTGAATTCCAGGCCAGCAGACAAAACATCTTGCTCTTAAATAACAGTCTGACTCTGCTTTTAGTCATCCAGGCTAAGTCTCTCCTTTAGCTCCTATTGACTTTAAAATGTTTTAATAACTAAGTGCTTCCATTCTATTTTAAATCAAGCTACGGCTATGGGACTCTTTGCCCTTGAAAAATCACTCGACTAGCATTAACCTGTAATTAACTGGTCAGTTGTCAATTTGGTATTAAATGACATTTACCGTGTATTTAAAGTGTCAAATCTCAAACAGTAGGCATCCTTCCATTTCCATAGGCGAATAATTACATAATCTCAAAGTTTAGAGCCCCTACTTCAAATACAATTGTTGTTTCTTTTGTGTTTTACCCATGTAAAAAAATATTAAATGCAGCTTAACTGAGCTCTTTTGTTTTTTTTTCTTCTAAGATCCATGGGAACATTTTGTAAATAGCTCTTGATCCTGCTAATAGAACTACTAGATGAGGCTCTATCTCAAAGTCCCACTTTGTAAAATCCTTGATTGAACATGTGTTTTTTGTAGAAAGGGATAGGTGATGTCCCTTCTGCAATAATTGTTCTATCTGTCGGATTGCCACCCATATGTCAGACTTTGCTGAGCTGCTCATGCCGAGTGTTGGCTGGCAGGGAAACTCGGCAATCTCTGCTTCTTTTGAGCATGCCAGGAATTAATTGCAGGAGTTGCATCGTTCCGATACAGCTAGATTTAGATGGGCTTCTAAAGGTTGAATAAAAAGTATAGCCTTATTATAGCTAAAACTTTTTAAGCAATTACAGCAACTTTTTTTTTAAGGGATAATGCTTTACCTAAATGAGTAAAAAATGATCATTGAAAGCACTTCTGTCAGTGATGGTTTGTCTTTAGCACCATACTGATCTTTTGATCAACAGCTTGGCCTGTTGAAGGAAGTCAAAAATGAAAGATCTACTGACAGGAGAAAAATATATTACAACAAAAAAAAAAAAACCCTGTGTTTTTGCTACTTACTGACCGCATCACATATTTATTACCGATTTTGCATTAGAATAGTTGCAATTCCAAAAATTAGAACGATACAGGGAAAGAATTCTTACCTAGGCTGGATACAATATTTGTAGGACTCACCCCAAAAGGAAAAGCTGCGGGCTCCAGCAATATAAATCCAGCACTGTAAGTGGAAATTGAGAATGTAGGTATATGCCAGCATGGCATAAGCATGGGGTGGTGATACAGACTTATTTCTGCAAAATTAAATATATCACCAAGAATCTAAGTCAAGTAAGCATATTAGATTTTACTAATTTGGCCAGATGCCCTCTGTCTCTGGCATGGGGGATTAGGAAGAGAATTTCCCTCTTCTATAATTTAAATAAACTGCAAATAGCTGTGTTAAAGCCAAAATACATTCTGTCAATTTACCTTCTCCCCATATAGGTGTATGCTGATATCTATATATGAGATTTTAGCTCAGACTACATCATTTGGTAGTATATTCTATGACTGTTCTCTACTAATTTTATAAATTCAGCAAAAGTTACATTTAAGTTATAATTATAACGTGAAAACTAAACCAATCCAAATATAGACCTCAATATAAATTCAGATCCATAATATTTACTTATACCAGTGATCGTGTAAATAAAGGGTTACATTAAACTGGGAGTTTTTCCTTGAAATGTTCATGAGGTTTTGTGCAGTAGTTTCTATATTGGAAAGATTCAGCTTTTGCATAGTGGCAGATTTACTAGGCCGAGTTGTTTTCATGCGTGTCGGAGCTATAATTCTCATCTGAAGGATGATGCTCTGCTCTGCCGAGTTAGCGTTCTGCCGATTTAATGCACCATCGACATTGAGCCGGACTGGCATGTTCCAGCTCACATAGAACACAGCCCTAGAGGTAAAAGATAAGATTCCTGCCTGTCTCCATCTTTTCATTATTGATCCAGAAGCGTGCAGTATGTAAGACGACTTTTTTTATATACTTGTTATTCGTATAACTTTAATATAGTTTTATACATAAAATAGAAGAAAACAGAAATAAAAAATAAAAAACAGGTTGGTTGGTTAACAGGTTGGTCAATGTGACAGCATACGCTTCCAAAATATATCTGTTTAATGAGCATTTCAGTGTTTGCCTGCTCATTAAATGACCATTGAGCACTACACAGAATAGGGGATTTTACCATGTTTCTTTTTCACAAGTGCGGATTTCAGATTGCAATCTTTGGGCAAATATAGCAATTCTGTCATGATTAATGCTCTTTTCATTTGCCCTGTAAATCTGGGCATTCCCTATCCAATAACAAGCACGACAACAGATGTCAGAGTACAACATATATTTAGGAGTAAAAAATAAGCAATGGAAGAACACAAAGCATTTTCCATTACTTTTTGGAGATAAGTGCTTTGAATCATTTATATTCTAAAAATAATTGGAAAATAGACATATAAACATGCAGGATTACACACTGGCCTTCACACTTGAACAACAGTAAATAAAATGTTCTATATTTAAAGTTAATTTAAAGTTAATTTAAAAAAAGCCTGGAAGCTCTACAAGTAACCCGAAGTTCTGCCTACTGTTCTATTTTATCAGTCGTTTTAGGCTACATTAAGATCATCAGAACTTGCCTAATGTAACTTGCCAATGTACAAAAAGTTAACTGTATGTTGAAAACTGTATATTCAAAATACTTTTAGTCTTAGCCAGAACTAATAGTAAAAAAAGTACACAGTTTTAAGTAGTTAGGTGGGTTCCATTACCCAGTAGGGTCATGATTTTAGTTCGGGTGCTCTCATTTTTTTTACTTGGCTCTATCCCCACCTTGGGTTCTTGATCATTTTATTCTCACTAGGGAAATTTCCTTGAACATCCGATGGGTCCGCAAAATTTCGGCGAACAGATTTCCCGAACTCATGGGAAGTTCCAGGAAATCAGTACAGGAGGATTTCCAGGGCTGCATTCATTCATGCATTTTCCTCCGCCAATCAGAGAGCACTAGAGGTTTTGAATAGGGAGACTTGTCCCCATTTAACCTCTAGTGCCGGGGATCGCACACTGAGCGGATCAAAGAATGCAGCCGTGGCTGCATTCATTGATCAGCACAGCCCGCAATTTTTTTTTAATTAAAATTCTATCTCGTTTGGCGAATTTACACTGCTCGTTCCCGCTTACAATTTCAGTAAGCGAGAATGGCCAAATTCGCTGCAAGATCCAGTTTTAAAAACTCGCTTGCTCATCCCTAACCCTTAAGTACCTACGAATAAGCAGTTCAGCCACATTGCTTGGCCATGCTATATAAAATCAAAACTAAATTATGATCACAGAGGAAATCTTTACCTCGGTCTGCAGAGTTTATCTGAAGTCAGTACAGTGTGTTGCTGAATTTAGTGCTCTTTAAAAAAAAAAAAAGTAGTAATTGTCAGATGCAAAGAATTTCCTTTTTTTGTACTTCGAGTAAAACTTCCAAGCTGATCAAGTACATTGTAATTTTTCATCTGGCTATCTCCCAACATTCGCCTAGACTTTTTTGTGTTAATTAATGACTTATCAGAGACATAGGATAAAAGCTTTACGAATAACAACACCAGGGATAGCAGCTAATGAGTTCTAAAGATGAAATATGAAGGTAAAATCTCTTGCCAAACTGCAAACCCACTGAAGTACCGGTTGTAGAAGCTTAACTCTCACATTACTAGCAAGCTTCACAAGGTGACTACAGGGTGGCACTTTAGAGGTCATCACATGGGAAATTTGCTGAAAGTCAGACATGTCTCGTTTTGGTCTACATCAACCCAAATTTAAGTAAGGTTATAATTTTGGGCAATGTAGATACATATCCCTTTTTCATACAAAGTAGTGTTTAAATAAACGGGAAATTGATGAGAAAAAAAAAGGTCATTTTCAGCCCAGAGCTAAAGATTAACCTATCATCACATTTTTCACATTAATATGAAACAAATTTGTTTTTATTCATTTTTTTATTATTTTAGTTTTTTTGATAAGGCCCTTTCAGCTTCTGTCTTTACTGCAGTTGTAAAGACTGAAGAGGAAACCCCAAGCTTTCTGGGATACCTTTGTTTCATATCCCAGGATGCATGCCCAAGATCGGCATTCTTTTTTTACATTTAGAGGAAGACATATCATCTGATCTAGCATCTGCACAGTGCGATGTCAGGAAGAACACAAAAGATGAAAGAAAATGGCAGTGTTGGACAGAATGGCCCTGGAAAGAAGAGAGAAGCCAAAACTTCACTGCAAATTTTTTGGGTGTCAGTACTGCTTGAACCAGAGAAATTGGAATGATCCACAAAATGTTCTTCTGAAAATTTACTAGAAAGGGCAAATATAAAAAAAAGTAGCACAGACAGTACTAAACTCTTGTTCTTGCAAATGCACTATTATGGACATGTCACACCTAAAAGGATGATCTCAACAATTGGATATTCACCTAAGGGCAACAGATGTTCAACTGATATCAGGTTCTAGTTTGAGGTCCTCAATTCGGGAATTGGGGGAAAGACATGGCTTGTCTCAAAAAGGCACAAATAACAGAAATGATTGTCAGTCAGGGCCGGGGGTCAAGAGGTAGAAAACTGTTGCTAGGGGTCAAGAGCCAAAATACATTGAGATGCCAAGCCAAGAACGGAAATGCGGGTCACGGCCAATGCACTCTGACTGACTGCACTGGGCAAGAAGGTACTTGTCATGCAATCCTAGGTAAAGGGGCTCTGGGACATTGGTCATTGATCACGCAGTATCAGACAGTTAGCAGATTTGCTTGAACACCAATACTCGGTCTTCTATTTAGAATGGCAGTTTAATGTTCATTCATGTCCCTGGAACAGGAGGAAGCATAAAGCTACTTATATGTAACCATTTTTTACTACACTGGCAGGAAGGTCATAATGGGGAGATGGTGTTATTGTACATAAGTACTATGTTAAATACATTTTCTTAATGTTGCTTAATTTGTAGTCCTTAGTTGATTTTATTGTATTTGAATACATTGAAACTGCAGCAGACCACCACAGCTAATCATTTTATTCATATTCTTTAGACACTTTACTATGAGAACCTATCCCTTCCTTTTAAGCTGGACCATTTTCTCACCATTGTATGGATTGTGCAAAAAGGCAATAGAATCTTCATATGGGGGTATGATAGTCCACATAGAGTCCAGGTATTATTTATGGCTAACTGTAGGTAGGTCAGGAATCATACATGAAAATGTTGTAGCTTATATGTAGAGTTTTAAAATGTATAGATCACAGTGAGCCTTCTCCATGCACATTGCTAGAATGAATGGTATTGAGAATGTTATAATTCTAGTAGGCTTACAGTTCAATAAATATGCAGGGAATTGGGTAAACATAATACTTAATAAATATAACAATAGGCCAGTATAGAAAACAGGAAAATACATTGTTATAAATAGATATTAAAACCTTCATTTTAGGACCAAAGGGAAAATCTCTACAACAATTCAATAATTTATTTTTTGTTTTCCTGCTGCATTATTTCTGTACAACTAATAAATGACTTCCACACAAATAAATGATTTCTACAGTACAAGTCTTATGGGGCATCCTGGTTTTCTGATCTCTGTCTTAGAAAAAATGCAATCACTGACAACAACATCCAGGCAACCCAGCAAAACACTCAAAGCTTTGATAGCAATTCAATAAAAGTGTTTGAATTGTACACATGCTATGTTTTACAACATTTGTGAATTGTTAGGGCTGCATGGCTAAATCATAACACAGCCATGGTGGGAACCACACATTGCTGGTTTTTATAGAAAGTTCTTAGTTTGGTATGGCTGGCATTATGTACATAAATTTGCCCATTATTAACTGACGGAGCAATGCCCTTTAACAGCTCCAGAGAAGCATGCTGTTATATTTTACATGAGTTCTGCTCCATGTTTACAGCAGATCTGAA
This sequence comes from Pyxicephalus adspersus, assembly GCF_032062135.1. NCBI lineage: Eukaryota > Metazoa > Chordata > Amphibia > Anura > Pyxicephalidae > Pyxicephalus > Pyxicephalus adspersus. The sequence continues at coordinate 25,977,278 of NC_092871.1, forward strand.
GGAGTAAGTGACATACAGCAAGCTAAAATGCTTCACAGAGTACCAATTATTAGGATGAGGAGCGACTCTTAAGAACGGCACATAAAAGCGTCCTATAAGGCAGCGGTGATTTATACACTCCATGAAATCAGCAGCCACCACCTATGTGAACAACGTTTCACCTTTACAATGCTGTGATGTAGAAAAACATTTTACGGCAAGTAGTACTAAAACTCGGCACACGGTGTTCACTCCGTCTAAAAAGAACTGAAACAAGAAGCTGTGCAAATGCCTCATACTACTGTAGCAATAATACATGCTACTGGCACACCTGTACTCTACACAAAAAAAAGAAATGTATGAAAGTGGAGGGAAGGAAATATGAGGTTGAACATATTGAATCCAAACAAATTGGCCTTTTTAATGGAAACATTATAAACAGTGCGTATCTTATTTCGAACACTGAAAATGATACATCAAACAAATCATGTTCTGGCCAAACAGAATTCAGTAATATTTTTTTAAAAAAGTTTTAGGATGGTTTAGAGAGGACTTGCAAATAATGTTTCTCTACTTATGCTTTTAGTTCTTATGTCCTAAAGAGGTTTTATTTCAATTTTGTGTATCAAAGCACTGGTATTAGAAGGCTACAAATGAGTCAGGCATTGGTTGCTTATATTAAAGGTCAATTTCCAGCCCAAACTTTGCTCTGCCAGCACAGAGCACAAAAGGTACCTGCTAAATGAAGACTTCAGACACTTCAGTGTCCTAAACTTTGATTCCATAATCTGAATTTAGAATTTTTGCTTCTGTTTGGCAAATCAACTACTTTATTCAAACACTCATAGAACAGCAAGACACTAGAAACTCAAAAAAGTAATTTGTGAATACCCTTCATGCATCACTAGCTGGTTGGAAAAAGAAGTTTCCAGATAATCAGACAAACTGGTGAACTGCTATAGTTATGCCTGGATGTAAACATAAGCCCTCTGTAGGTAAGTTAGGCAACGTACACACATCAGATGATTCTCGTACGATAATCGCCTTAGAGCCCATATCGGACGAGAATCTGGCGTGTACAGCGCTCGTCGTCCGTATGACCATCTTGGCGGATCTACAGGCGAAAGACAAAGAAGGATCGTAAAGCAAGTGAAGGGGAAAGGGCCCAGCGGGGTGCCACTCTGCCGTTCTCCCCCTCCCCTCAGCATAGAGCAGAACGATGTTGTATGTACAGCACTCGATCATGCATCGTGCAGTCTTTTGTTGTTGGAAAGGATCATGAAAGATCGTTTCCAATGGCAATTATTGCACGTGTGTACCCAGTCTTATGTTACCATTACACATTGCAAGGCTTATTGTTCCATTTTGATTGAAGTTCACCGTTAAAGACATCTCATACAGGTGTTTTGCTTTGTGTCTCTTTAGCAGTCTGTTAATGTTTTGTGAGTCCAGGCAATTTAGCACAAGAAAAATTCACTAAGTAACTTTGAAAGTCAGTATTGATTCATAAAGTCATTATTGAATACAGATCCTTCTAAACCTGAAGATTCAGGCTTGTGTTGTTTTTACGTTAAATCCCCTGGTATAAATTTATTTAATTATTGCACAAGACAAATCCATTTCAATTTTCATGCCATTAGTTACATTGATAAATTGTGATCACATCTCTTATACAAAGGCCATGATATTTACAAAAACTGCTTTGCATAGCTGCTAAGAAATATAGAAACATGGCATTTTACTAACTAGAAGAAAGGTGGATTGTAACCACTTAATTTCATGAAATGTCTTATTTTTAAACAATTTTATTGTACATGGATTGAATGTCTTGATTCCCGTATTCTTAGGAGAATGTTATGAAAGATCAAAGAGCCCTCATTAGCAGTGATGGGATTGTCAGGTGGCAAGTCCTGCTGGCACAAACCTTAAGGGAGCATGGCTGCTGCACTATGCAGGGTCACACACAAGTAATTGTCTTTTTGAGTTAGCTACTTAGGTTATTTCTGCCTTTGTGTTCTTTTCTTTTACAAATGGCCTGAATATCACATCCCATTAAATAATACTGCTACACAATAGGGAAAAAAGGTTATGCTCACAATATACACCAGTGCACCAGAATGAGCTTGCAATTTAGTGAACCCCAATGCAGAGATAGGAACCACTGCTGCATTGCTGTGTGCTAGATATAAAAGTTTGCAGGAATTAGGGTCAAAGCCCTGTGTTGTGTTGGTAGCCAATCAAAATGAATAGCCTACCTCACCTCAATAACCGTTATTGCACAGCCATTACCATATATTGCACCGCAAAGCTCCAAAGCTGATCTAATAGCCTAAAATTTGGTCTGGAGAAATGTTTTATTACTACTAGCCATGGGGTAATAATTTAGGCAAACTTTATTTTACCAATCATCTTGGTACCCAATAAATCTAAGATTACCAATGATTCCTCTGTTGGCTGCTTCCTCCCATTCAGCTCCCTATTGATTACAAAGTATGATGGAAGGTCTAATAAGTATATAGGGCTGCAGAGATGCAGAAAAAGGCTGATAAATGGCGGTGGTGGGTTTATTCTTCATGCTTTATGGAGCATCTTGGTACTGTAGCCAAGGTAAATGTATATATTTGCCTTGCAGTCCCTTTAAGATGCATCCATTATCATCAAATTGCTTGTGTGCATTGTTTTTCAGCACACAGGTACAATTAAAATATCCTCTGTACTGGTAGATTTACAATATATACATATGTGTGAATGTTCTATATAGCTTGTTCATAAAAGTAACTTGCATTTTAGATTATTGACATGCAATACTGCTCTTTGTGCCTAAATATACAGCAAACCCAAAGCATTTTTGTATTTTATTAGTTTTAAATAAAATGACCATGTTGCAGTCAGTATTACTTGGCCTGTCCATACCAGTTTAATTTAAACACGTTAGGTTTAAACAAAGCTATGCTTGTGTGTACTGAGCGTTATCGCTTCACTGCACCCCTGACTTAATAAAGAGCTTGTACAGCCTGGGCGGTACAGATAGAGCCAACATCTCTTTAATCATTTGTATTTTTGATGATCGGTATCTCTGCAACACGAAGTCGGATTTTTTTTTTTTATCTAAGCGTCATGCAATCCATTTTTTACTCCAAAACAGTTTTTCCCCTAAATAGAGCAACAATGTTCATGTGCTTCTACATGATAAAAATCCAATTAATAATTAGCATAATTAATCATCACTGCTGCACAGCCCCCAAAATGATTTCAAACAAGATGAAAAATCTACTGTAGTTTCTGGTTGTAGAAACACTTGCATTCAATTGCATAGGAACTATTGAAGGACAAAATGTTTGTGTTGCCTGTAACAACCTGTGATACTTCTCATTTCATTTATTCATTTGCTTTAATGAGAGAATTTTGTTAAATCCCTATACAATCATCACATCACATCACAATCATCACAATGTTCTTCCAGCCTTCAGACAAATTAACAAATTCAAGATTTCTTTTTTCCAAGAAATTCAAGAAACATTTTCATCCCTAAACAAGGATCTGGACTGCCCACAAAATCATAAAAATCACATGGAAATCTGCTGAGTTTTCTTTTGCTCAACAGTGGATAGAGTAAGAAAGATATAGACCTCTGTCAGGTTTTTATTGCAATCTATTTTACCACTGGAGAGATTTATCCTCTCAAATACAGTTTTTTTTAATCTCAATTTTATTTTCTTTTTCTAAAGAAATTCAATATTTTTTTTTTTACTAGTAGATTGTGAACCTCATTTGACTGATAAGTAAGTATATGAAGTCTCCTTTTGGCAGATTTTGATAGATGACCATATGATCTATGCAAAATTTTTGGGTTTTTGGGTTTAGGTCAACTTTAACAATGGGCTAGTGAGTTTGCAATGGCCATGAACACAGTGGGCTCATCTTACAAACCCAGAAGTTGGCAAGGTTTCCCTTTAAGGTACGTTTGACTGAACTGAGGCAAAAATCCATGATTCAAAATTTTAATGGGAACTGAAGTACAATGAGAGGAAACTCAAAGCAAACTCAAAGAGGGAGTTTGGGAATAATTTAACTTTAAAATGGTTTTTCAAAATGAAGTTGGTGGACTGCCATGGTTATCCCTTGATTTATAACTAAAGCCTTGAGCAGGTTCTGTTGCCTACATGCTTTGCAAAGCTCAGTGTTCATTTGTGATTGCCATTCACCGTTAAAGCCATCTCATACAGGTATTTTGCTTTATATCCCTTTGGCATTCTGCTAATGCTTTGTGAGTGTAGGCAATTTAGCAAAAATCAAATTCACTTAAAAATTCAGTATTGATTGAAAAAGTCTTAATGGAATACCAATCCTTATCCTAAGCCACCTTTCTCAATTTTTATAAATATACAATGAAATGATTTTCAGCTACAAATAGGCTTGTTCTCCAAATGCTGCATGAATCAGGTAAAATATGAATAAACAAATTTTGTAATTAGTATTAGCATTTGCAAGGCCATGGCTGCTAATGAAAGTTTTCTCATCATATTAAACCTTCTGCTAATCCTAATACCAATGACCTTTAAAGTGGAACGAAAAGATGGGACAAGCAAAGTCATTTTTGGAATAAATCAAACCCACCTGTTCAGAAACTTTTCTATCCTGTAGTCTGAGCTGTGCAAAGTTTGGAATTAATTCATGTGTGGGGGTTATATCATTCCAGCCTGGCCTATAATGATGGCTGAAAATCCCAAACAGGGAAGAATCAGGTGAGTAAGTCGGTGATAAAGCCAGGTTAAGTGGGTTTAGATACAAAAAAAATTGTGAACCGGCAGGTAAATCTATTTTATTGCAGATGAGTCATTGCATGCAACTTCTGCAATAAAGAACCTGCCTGGTCACAGTTTAGTTCAAATTTAGATGTTTGCTTATTCGGTTACACTGAAGAATGCCCCAGAAAATGAACATTCCAGGGTGCTTTTACTGGAAAATGTCTTCAAAGTATACATGGTTATTGTGTAGCAAGTCATTTATGCCTTCCTGTTGACCAATCTGCCCATTGGATACTTTGGCTGGCTCCATAAGAAGACCCAGCTGTTAAAAAAAGGCTACACAGGGACTATGCAGATTGTGGTTGCAATTTCCCTTTTAGAAGGTAAGCTTTTCATGGGTTCCAGTAAGATTTCTGTTTACTTCCTCTTGTAACTGCAAACTTGCAAGTCACTTGCCAATGGCCCATAGGAGTCAGGAGATTTACAATGACCCAATTCATCCAAAACTAGAAGAAATATTTAGCTTTAGAAAGATTTAGGCATGATAAAAATCACCTATTATTTCAATTATTATCAAAGTAGATACTTTCGACATTTTCTATTACTTTCTTTCCTTTTTGATCACAGTATTGAAGAGCTTCTTTAACAAAAGCTTTTCTGAAACATGGTGCACACTCTGCTTTCTTTTTTTTTCCCAGCGCGCAATTATCCTGTAAAAGACAGGCTTAATCAAGAACTTGTATCAACTCTGGTGGAAAATAATTAAAACTAAAAATACCAGAGAGTGGGTGTCAGTACAGTTTTTTTTAATGTTTCAATTTTCTCAGAACAGAATTTTGCACAGCTGCATATTAAGGGTTAAACTCCGTGATATTTTAAACCTCATCATTCTAGTCCAGCACTCTCTTTTTTAGACTCTTGGCAGCAAAATCTAATAATCACCACCAGGGATAGGTATGGACTCAAACCACTTAAGGACAAACCTAATTGACACGGCTTTTAGGAAAACCCATGGGTGGGCAGCAGCCTGGTTATGCCTACAAAATAAGAATGTAGATGCTTCTATAATTCCTATTTGACTTCACTTCTGCAATATTGAAAATGTTTTGATACTCATCCAAAAAGCTTTCTTCATTCTAATGAGGGTCAAGAACGTACACCTGTGGTTATAGCACCATTAATAATGGTGTCACTCTAATCAAATCACCATTAAAGCATATTCAAACTCAAAAACAAAAATGTAATATATTGCTTACAGTAGCTACATTAGTTTTCTTCTTTCAGGCATTTTTTTTTACTTTATTTGCATTGCCATTTACATGTCATAAGGTGACAATGTTTAATCACATTGCTATATCCAAAAAATAACAGGCTTGTCACTCAAGGAGGCAGCTTTATTTTAGACTACCTACCTACCTTCCCTTTTCTTTATCCCGATATCACAGGGTGAAGGTGTTTTAAAGTCAATAGAATAGAACTGGATAGATCAGTAACATTGCTTGCGATTTCACTTGAGTGCACAAGGACATATTTCTGGTAGGATAAGCAGTTTTTTTCTGTATTTGCAGGAAATGTACTTAGACTGCAAAAAAAGAAATAAAATGCAGCAAAAACCTCAAAGATTGGTAAGCTAATATATAATAAAAGGTTATTCTTTTTAGAAATATTTTAAATGTGCAAAGATAGATGTTGATAGTCCAAGGACAAAATGAGATTTGTGTATGGATCTTTAAATTGTGGGGTGTATTCCTGGGTCTTGATGAGTGGCGAAATGTCTTCAATATTATAAAACAAGATCGATGTGACTAGGTAATATTGCCATGCTTTGCTTTCTGTGTGTAGCTTCTATATACAGCCTTCATACCATTCCTTTTACGTTACCAATTAAATTAGCAAGTCTGCTTTTTATGAGTAATAACAGATCATATTACCATCACTACGGTCATTAATCCATAGAGATCCAATCAAAACTTGATTATTTATAAGTAATTAGGACATGAACTCCCGACCAGCCTTGAAACTTAATTTGTTAATATTTTTGTTACAATAATGCTGACTAACTCATAAAGACGGCTTTCAGCAAATCAATAGCAACTGGTTTATTAAACAGCATGCAAAGCGAAAATTGCTCGCTACCTCTCTGAAGCCTGCGTATGCACTAGGTCACACCAAAGGGCACATAATTGAATCTTGCACCTAATTACATTTCAATCTATAGCCTTACATCAGAAACCATGACAGGCTTATAAGGGCCTCCTGCTTGGATAATGTTCGGGGAAAGCTGGACATTATTCTAAACAAGCTGGACTTTTTTTAAAACTAGGTAGTTAGGAAATCCATTTTTTACACATATTGTGGAAATTAAAGAACCAGTAAATCTACAATTAAGTTATGTTTTGTAAAAGTCTTCCTGGTAGAGAGGTTTGAGCGTAGAACAACTGAAATAACGCATAATGTGCAAATTTAAGGGTTTGTACCTTTGGTTTCTTCCCAGGGGATGGAAAATTATAGTGTTCCTTTTCAGGAATAGGAAAGCTTGATGTGTGCAAAATATATAAGCATAAAAAAATCCCTCATGAATTATATATCAATGATTTTTTCCCATTTAAGGTATGTTTGGGAAGGGAAAGCCATTTGCCGTTTGTGTTCCCTATGGTCATCTTAATGCTTTCTAACTGCCCTAGTATTGTCATTAGGATTAAAATCTTGGGAAATACAATATACTGAGTTGTCATTAAAACAATATTAAAAGGGATAAATCTTCCAAGAGGGACTTACAGTGGTAAGAGATTTAATCTAAACAAAAACTTTCCAATGGGGCAAAGAACACAATGGATTTAGCCACTCAAGTAAAAAAAAACTAGTCTAGGATAACTAGTCTAGAGTTGTCCACTCACAGGGACAGGAAGGGATTTCACTACGGGATGGGGGAAGGTTACCTTTCCTACTCCAAAAAAGTAAAAACATAAAGGAAGCTTTGGCTTTTATTACAGTATGGGTTACCATAGGTTTTCTAATTTTTATTTATACAGTAATTATATATTTCCTAGTGCTAAGACAAAAGCTGTACTGTAGAGAATGTATTTTGTGATAAGTGTGTGGGGCTTGTAACGTTCCAATTGTTGGTCACAAAAACATAAGTGCATTCATACCAGAAATACAGTAATCTGGAGAGAGGAGAAAATTACAAAGATAAATGACATTTATTTACAAGAATCAATCTAAATACCAGTTAGACAAAAAAAATAACCCAAGGCAGAGCTTTTAATTCAACCTAGCCAAAAACAATTAGGTCAGAACCAGATATTTGCAGCACTTTATTACACGCTTTAACATGCATTTTGAATAAGCTACCAGAACTCCATAAAGCAGGTTTACCAGGGTTTTATAATTTATTTCAATGCAGTGCATACAAAGCATACTTTGTACACAACTCTGTATTTTGATACAACCGAGTGTTGTGGTATGTTGTGTGTGATAGGTATGCCATTTAAAATATCACTATAATGTACTGAAATGAGTCTTGTGCCTTACTGTGGATTTAAGTAATGCATGCTATACCACACAATATACACTGGTTTAGTTTAAATATGGTTTTAAATGACATGTGCACTTTTATTTAAGCCTGCAGCCTTGCAATAGGCATTTACTGTGCCTTTCTGAAGACGACTGAATATTTGGACATTTTGACCAGACTCTTTATGAAGTTTGTAAGTGAACGTGCAGATGACAGGTGCAGAGGGTTGAAGGATGCAAACATTACACCAATCCTAAAGCCTCTATCAAACCTTCATAAACGGAGACAAAGTTTAGAAATTGAACCACTGACAAATGCCAATACTAGAACAAAAACACTGGAGCCTCCAGTTTAGTGGACGTGTGCCAGGAGAAGTTCTGTGTGATTGTTCAGAATGTTCTGACTAGTGTTGATCGAATATCTCACTATTCGATAGCTATTCGATCGAATAGGGAGATATTGTTTGGGTGATTGAATGCTGAATTCGAACACCGTTAAAGGTCAATGGTGGGAAAATTTGGGTTATTTTTAGGGACAGTGAAGAACTGCAAGAGCAATCTGTGGAGCACAGATGACAGCTCCAACCCCCTGATTGCTCTTGCAGCCCTTTACTAGTTGTGTGTGTTCTTGAATAGAGTTTCTCCGTCCAAGAACACAGGAGTGCACACTGATGGCTGAGAAAAGCTTTCCTTAGCCAATCGGAGAGCACTAGAGGTTTTGAATGGGGAGACTTGTCCCCATTTAACGTATAGTGACGGGGATAGCACACTGTTCTACTGCCGTGGCCGCATTCATTGAAAGATCTCTGGGGCACTAGAGGCTAAATGGGGACAAGTTTCCCGCATTAATTCACCTCTAGTGCTCTGTAATTGACTGGGGAAAGGAAAATCCTGATGATGCTTGAGCTGTCATCAGGGTTTACCTTTCCTTAGTCAATCACAGAGCACTAGAAGTGATGAATGGGGAAACTTGTCCCCATTTAATCTATAGTGCCTGGGGATCCCACACCGACAAGGAGTTTGGTCCTCCCACACGAATTTGCCATCGAATCTCATGTTTTTCGGGTCGGGTTTATCAATTTTGGAACTGCCATATTCAGGTCGAATATAAAGGACAACCTGAATTGGAACATGCAACACTAGTTGCGACCCACTCAGAGACTTTCAGCTCAGGATCTGTTGCGGCCCCCAAAACTCCAGCTAGTCTACTACCTCCTGTCCTAGTTTTCTTTTGGCAGTTTAGAATCATTTTAAGAGTGATTTTTTTTCCTTTTGTTATGCAGGTAAACATAGATGATACACCTGGAAACAATATTAAAATATGAAGCCCTTTTGCACAGCATGACAACATTAGATTAGAGGTAATATAAATCCAATAACTAAATTACACTAACTGTAAAAACCTCATTATGCAGAGACTTGAGAACTTCTGTTAACCAGGTGCCACTACATGCAAGGATGGAATGGTCGCAAGGTAAGGGTCATCTCCCACAACTCTCCCAAAATACCGTCACACATTATTAAAGTCTGCTGATTGAAAAGGGTAGAACGTCAAAATAAGAAGATATTGATTGTTTCTATTGGTTATTTTTGTATTGGTATATCTCTTTACTCATGATATACTGTACAACATCCTTACATAAACCAATTTGTACAGAAGCCAGTAGGCCAGAAACCTACAGGCTTCAACTAACATTGTTCTGTTTCAAGAAAACTAAAAGTCAATTTTACTTTTGCTCATAACTGCAGTATTTCAGAATTTGAATGATCTGGAGATATGGCAGATAATTAACATGATTTCAGAGTGTAGGAGTAGAGTGATATGCTGTATTTTTAATAAGAGCAGTCCCGTACATGGCATACATAAGTCTCGGTATTCTCCCTCAGCCATGATAATGATGTTCTGTAGCTCAGCTTCGTAGTAAAGGATTGCATTAAATTAGAATGCTAACATGGGCTGTTCTGTAAGAATCATTTATTTAAAGCTTCCAGTGATGGCTATCAGAGAAAGATTTATAATCCTGCTGTTTCTTTGCATGCTCTGCTGCGCTACCACAGCTGAAACAGCAGATATATGTCTTGGTGCAGGTGAGTCCTGACTCATCTTTCTATGGATCTCTTTCCCAAACCGCTCTACAGCAAAGAGGCTAAATAATGGTAAGAGCAAAAGTATCCAAGATAAAGAAAAAAATTACTTATTTCGCTGTGAAATAGCTTTGCATAATCACCCAGCATTATGCATTGCCATAGCCAATTTCTGCAAAAGACTGGAAGATTAGATGTATGATTTTTACTTTTCTTTAGTCTTTTGAACAGGAATGTAAGTATATACGACAAGGACCCAGAGGAAATTGATGTAGTTCCCCCACCCTGTTCTCCCCGCAGCGCACCAATTCCCTCATTAAAATAAACCTTCCACAAACCTAGACAGTTCACAATGGGCTTATGATGAAAAATCCATAATCAGTAGTTATCTTTTGTGAAAACCTCATTTTAAAATGATCAATTGATCAGAATACTAAAAGCAGCTCAAGTTATAGTAAATTGTGAGTTTCCTATACCAGCTAAGCATAGCTTTGCCTATTTCAACCTCCCAAGTCTCATTAAAAGCCATGTGATAGGCATCCTCCGTGACCATGGAAAGGCTCAAAAGGTGGCAGGACCAAGCATCCACAGAAAAGACATGGCATTTCAATTAGCTGCCCATATATCAGGGGGAGGTCATTTGCTTCAATAACGAGAAATGAAAACAATGCTAACTGGTAACACAACAAAATAGCAACATTTAAATACCACTGGGACCACATGAAATGCAAATTAAAATATTTATCAGCACACCACCATTATTTAGAACATTATCCGAGTACATAAAATTAAGGATAACTATATATACTAGTAATAATTTTGTAATAGTTTAGAATGTGCACTCAGTGAACCAGTGTTCATTTTATTTATTCAATCATGTGCAGAGATTTGAAATGAACATTCTGATTATAAATCATCCCTATTAATTGACATTTATTTATGTTTTCAGAAATCACTTTAGTTCGACTAGACAGAATAGACTTCAAAGGCAGAAGTGTACTTTCACCTGCGCAGCCCCAGTACAATAATTATATTATTAGAAGTATGACATGCTGACATAATCAAGTATGTGTCTGGATCCTCTGAGCACATAAAACATTTTCAAGGAACAAAGGGCTTAATTGATAGCTATGTCTCAAATTCGAGCACGGAGTCTTCTAAGGCCCAGTTACTGCGGAAGTCTATATCTCAATTTAACAGCTTTTGGAGCTGGCTCTTTAGTAATAAAAGTGGAGTTTTAACCAATTTTCAATTAGTCACAAAGACTCCATCACTTTTGTCATTATCACTCTCGACTATTAAGAATGGTTCAACTTCTTATACAATGAAAAGGGTTTTAAAGCATTTTTTTTTTTATAACTTGTCTACCTAACTTTATCTGCATCTTAACACTTTGATCATTCCACCATTTTATATCCCCACCTATTGTGTACCAATCTCTCCCACCTATTAGATTGTAGGCTCTGTGGGGGAGGACCTTCTTTACCTCCTGCGAGATAGAATGGGAGCGCAAATCCTTCCGGGATACCTACGTCACACATCCAAGGAGGCTCTTGGGTGTTCTTTCTGTGCATGCCTGAGCATCTCGTGGAAAAAAGGAAAATTTGTGGCAGGTTTTTTCTATCCTACGTCCCTCGATCTCACACCTGGGTCGGGTGAGGTAGGTAGAAGAACCAGGAAGAAGAGAAGAAGATGGCACAGCCCGGAGCGCCGGCTTGGGGACAGATGCCAAGAGGACGTGGGACATAATGGGAGAGACCTCCAGATGGATTGGACCACCCTGCGGAATTGGAAATAAGCGTTTTATTTTTTTTTGCACACTTTTCAGTTTAGTTCCTCTAAGTGACACAGTGTTTTGTCTAGACAGGGCAAGACAAGTCCATTTAAAATCCAGCCAGCTTTGTTGCCTAAACCCAATTTGATTCCTGCATGAAAATAAAAGATCTGCTTATGTTTCAGCCCCATTCCCCGGGCAGAAAAACTGAAGTGAAAGCAAAACAGTGGAGTAAAAATATAGAAAATACTTACACCCCAGCTTCTAGAAATCACTCCAAGGTTTGGGTGATATCACTCAGCCTTTTCATAAATCCTGGTAAAGTTCACAAATACCATGATAATGCATACAAAAGGGATGGATCTTTCTCCCGAAATATTTAGGAACCTGGAACTTCCCAGAATTCCACAGTAAAGCCAAGTGATGTCAGAAGTGACTACAAGAAACGGCCACAAGCTTACATACATTTCCTTCCAAAATGTTTTAAATAGAACATATTAGTCATTGACGCTGCTCTGCACTTTCTTCATGTAGTCCTGGTACCATTAACTGCAATAGAGCTGATTTATCAAAGCTTTTGGAAGATAGACTATTGTGAGATAACTTGGGCGATCCAGCTGTCCTGGAAAGGATCTGATCCACGACTGAAAATATTTCTTGACTAATAGCAAATGTTTTTAAGAAATCCATTCAAGGTATGCTGGATCTCCTTGGTTCTCCCGTGATAGTCTATTTTTTACGCTCTTGGAGAGCCTTAGGCACAATGTCAAAATCCCATCCTATATTTTGTATGCTTTTTCCTGTAACAATGTACAATGGTATATGCTACCTCAGAGAGAAGCAATGAGCACTATCATGGTGTATTGCTGTTAACCTGGAAACAGAGCTTGAGTTCTTTTAAGTTATCTCTAACAAGCTGACCTGGATGCACTGGCTGTTTTCACTGCTACATAATAAATGAGGATCAACATTGATAAAGTCATGCACTTGGGGATCAAACACATGAATGCATCATACAATAATATGAGAAGTAAAAATAAATGATGGAGCTACTGTAGATCTAGGTGTCATGGTAGGTCACAGACACAATAACAGCATTCAATGCCAATCTGCATCTTTGGAAGCTTTCAAGACACTTTGTTATCTAAGATACTTGCTTAGAGGCAGTGAGAAATAAATACATAATCCATATACAAAGCATTAGTATGACCTTAAGTATGCAGGTCAGTTTTGGCATCCATTCACAAAATGATATTGTAGAACTGGAAAGACAACAGAGGCAACAAAAGGGCAACTAAGTTAATAAGGGCATGAATAGGGACACCTTGAATATCTAATGATTTGTAGGGGATTATTTAAACATCAGCAGAAGTGAAAGACAGTGAACGAATAAAGTAGAATGAATGAAGCAGAAAAAATGGGGATGCTTGCTGCTTCATATAGATATAGATCCTCTTAAGCAAGCCATCATGTGAAAAATGAGCAGAATAGCAGTGACATCACCAAACGTCTGGAGCAAAGACTGCAGATTTTCAAACCTAAAGACCTCAAGAAATAAAAAGTAATTAGGACCCCACCTACTAGATTGTAAGCTCTTCGGGCAGGGTCCTCTCCTCCTGTATCACTGTCTGTATTAGTCTGTCATTTGCAATCCCTATTTAATGTACAGCGCTGCGTAATATTTAGGCGCTATATAAATCCTGTATAATAATAAGGACAAAGAATAAATATAGGATAGATAAATTAGTGTACTGCTAAAACACGGTTATATTTCTAGATTTTTTCACTATTGATCAAATATTAATTTTAGGTAAATGCTACCTTAAATAAAATACCCTAAAGTTTTTTTTTAGGTCCACACTAAAGACACCGTTTTTAATAGGAACAACACAAAACATACAGACGTTTTCACTGAAGATATCCATAATCCATATAACATGTTCAAACCATACTCCATCAGTCTTATGTAAATGCTTTTATGCTAGAACAAAAAGAGATGGTTTTATATATGGTTCTTGGCAGAAAGACATTATAATTGCCAACAATTACTCACTAAGCAATGTATTAAAATGGATGATGTTGCTGTTAATGTCAATTTTCAGCCTTGTGTCTGTCATAAGGAATGAGCTCATACTTTTAGTTTTTTCTTATTAATCAACTTAATTCTGCTGCAGTGTTGCACCAGTGTTATAAATGTGTTAAAAATGAAGTTTTATGCTACTTTTTATTGCTTGGGCATTTTTTTTCTGTTGCCCTGTAAAACCTGATTTATTGAATGTTCAACAACATTAAACAAACTTAGAAACCTAATGTCTCCAGGGAGCAAATCAGCCTCACTTCAGATCGATGCAATTTTTCACTGGCAGAGAAAAAAAAAAGTTTTCTAATGACTGCTAGAAGTCTTTAGACAGAATGTTTCTTAATCCATTTGTTAACCAAATAATGCAGATAAAACGTTTTCCTTAAAATTAAAATACTTACAATGACGGCAGTAAGTATTCTGTCTACATAAAAGTAGTTAAAAGGAAACATACATTATTCCAATGGAAACAAATAAATCACGTTCATCCACTCCAAGTCCTCTTCTGCAGACTAGCACTTATACCTTTGCACTATTCATTCACATTTTATTGATTTAGACATGCCTCTTGAGATCATAGTAAGTACTGATCACATTTAGAAAAGAAACATTACTGCCAAAAGTGAAATAGCTAGGCTCAGTTGTAAAAAAAGACGAAGTAAAGCATTTTCTCAAACAGTTCATATTTACTCATAAAAGAGTAAAATAATTTTTTCTTTTTCCATAGGTCAAGAAGAGAATGTAATTGGTTGTGTGCAACAAGACAGTATTGCTCTTTTATAAATAAGGCCCAGTGTCTGTCCTAAAAACAATCGGTAAGATACTTTCTTGATCAGGAACCAATTGGGATTTCTTGATTGGGAACCAATTTGTGTATGTGTTTGCATTTTGTTGCAGTTGTGATGGTGTTATGCCACAGTCACTAGAAGCAACATATTGCTGTTCCCTATGCGGTTGCATGCTACTCCTACAAAAGGGGTATAACTTAAGTGAGATATTTACAACTAACTGTATGTGTTGGGGCGATTTTCCATTTTTAAGGGTCTATGTAACGTGGCAACAAGTAATGAGGAAAATGGGTCAGTCAAACTCTACACCTTATAGAGTAATTGTGATCAATAGTGAGTAATAGTGGTTTCCCAATCATTGCCTATCTACCCATCACTCTGACCACATGTTTCTGGTACATGAAATAAGGGGCTAGCCCATAAAGGGAATTAGACACCCATGGAAAGAAATTGAATTCCTCACCATACTGTTTCAAAAAATATGGTTTATTGCTGGAATTGGACTTTAACCACTCCAATACCATTGTCACATCAAGCTTTGGTTTGCCTAAACTTTAAATATCTAATTGGCCATAAATAGTATTTAACTTTCAGTGTAATATCCTGGGACAGAGTTTCGTTCTGTATCATATCATAGGATTATTGGTTACGTTCCAGATTTATTCAACAACACATTGCCAGACATTTTGGCAAAGCTTGCTGCATTGGGCTTTAGTGAACCCACATGAGCTCCCATGTTAGGTTGTCAGAGAGTTGTGCAGAACGTGTATCTAAAACATTACTTCTATCACTGCAATAAGAATGTACCCAACAAGCCTAATGGGCAATAAGTAGATCAGAACAGGAAGCAAAGTAAACATAGAGCTAAAAAGAGACATGGATATGGACAATGGGCATAGGTACAACAATTTCCCCTTTACAGGTCATGTTTAGAGGGCTCAGAACGCTTTACAACTATTTGGATCCAATCTCATCATATAATATGCTGTTTCTTTGTGGATCAGTTGTTAGCCCATGTTACTTTAATTCAAAGTGCGACATGTGAATCCTAATTCTTACTAGTGAATTATCTGCATGAGATGTATACATTCTGGGATTGGATATCCTCCCTCTGATTATCTTTCTACAAATGGATAACTGAATCAATGAATATATCTGCCTGAACTGCTTACAGTTTGAGTATAAACTATACCCAGACCAGCAAAGTGATATTTTCTATTCAGTGCTGTTGATCACTTAGCACATTCTTATTGTCCTTTGATTTAAATTACCATCAAAGTCCGGTAAAATACAACTGTATGACCGATACTCTTTAAATCAATACTTTAAAAAAAATATTTATAGTTTATTTCCTGCATTTATTCAACATGAAGATGTAGGAACCTTCCCATTTTTGCAATTTCTTGGTTGTGTTAATTAATTATACATCATGTGCTTAAATTACAAGATAATGAATGTTTGCGATACAGCTTCTTCTGGATGTCAAATCACTTTTAGACAGACATCAAACAAGCATATTGTCTGGGATTCCCATGACATCAGGGCAGAACTGCAACACACGAACATAGCTGCTCAAGCTTGAAATTATTATTTTAATGGGTTGAGAATGTACACGAGTTCATGCACAAACAAATGGCTAGAAGAGGATTTGCAGACCGCTGTTTGCCTCTTGCCGCACACAAAGTCCTTGAGAGATAACTTACAACCGTTTTACATAATCAACATCTTTTTCTTGTAACTGCTATCAAGGCTTTAGACTAGCTATATTTCAGCAGAATCTCATTATTAGAATATGCACAATATTAGCTGCTTGCATATTACTTTTCCTGTGGAAACCAATGTAAATGTATGAAATATGGCATTAGTTGGTGGCTTTAAAGTGAACCCAAGCAGCCTTAAAGCAGCCTCAGGACAAAGCAACACGTTCAATTTATTCCTGATAAAATTTCCACTGCACCCCTACTGTTTTATTCCTGTACCTGCTTTGCACCCCTTTGTATTACATCTATGCTCCCTGCCTGCTCAGTGTACAGTATTGTTGTACTATCACACGCTGTACAATTGCCTTTGATATTCCCTGCTGAACAGTCTTTCTTATGCTCATTTTTCCTGTATTTTCTAGTTCCTTTCCATAGACTTTTATAATCGGCACTTATTCCCTGATGAAACCACTAACCACTAGTTGCAAAACATGTTTAGTGAAATTAAATTTGGGAGCAAATTTTGAAATGAGCCAGAATGGACAAGTTTAAAGAATAATGGATAAAAGAAGAATATAGTTTTTTAGACTTCGTATAAGTGTTTAATAGAACAGTCTAAGTAAATAGAAAATAGAGCGGACAGGCCAGGAATAATGGTGGTTTGGGGTTATAGAGGAGTCAGTTTTAGGATTGGTCAGAGGGCAGAGGTAGGGGGGTGCAGATGTCTTAAAGGTGAGAAGATAGTGAGGCGAGGTCATCAAAATGTTTAGCTGAGCTGGTGCAAACTTCCCACCCTCCTTCTCTTGATTTGTGGCAGAGGTTCGAAGTTGGGATATCCTATAATGAGTGATGGTTTGGTAAGGGTTGACGGTTGAGGTCGTCAAGGGCAGTGTTTTTTGGTGTCACTATAAATGAGGTTGAGGACCCATCTTTGGTGTGGAGTTGTGAGCTGGGCAATGGTGTGGCTGGGAGCAGCAATATCACGTTGGTGCAGATCCCTATGGATGTGGTCAATGCCTTCGAGCACCGGCAACCTGGGAAGATGTTGAGTAGGAATCTATTAGTATATTATTATGTTTTTTTGGTTGTATTATGTTTATTGGGATGTTATGATAATGGTAAGGTATTGTAAAATTTTGTTATTATATAATAAAAAAGGCCCACTGGCCATTTGACCAAAATGGAGCATGCCCTTACTGGGGGGCAAGGGGATTGGGGTAACCTGGTAATAAGAGTTCTGCACGTTCTGTTATTCCACAGTCATGGATATTAGAATGGCTTTATTGCTAGGAGTAAAGTGTAGATAGTGGAGTCATAAGTGATTAGCCAACCAAACAAACTTTTTTTTATGGTATGCCTTCATCTCAGAATATGTAATAACATACCTTTCTCACTTGTTGCCAAACATGGGGATGAATAAATTGTATTGTTGTACCCATACATTTTACAAAAAAATGATAATCTAGTGTGTTACATGCTTTGAGGCCCTTAAATTGATGCTAGCTTTTTATCTGCTATGGGGTCTGTAATTCCCACTGGATGTTGGATAACTAGAATCTAGCTCATCCAATTATGATGTTTGGGAATGTAGCCCTATAGCACTGTTTAGACAACAGCTCCGATGCCCAAAAGATGCATTCAGCTATTCCACACTAATAAGGTTAAGAAATGAATGCTATTTTTTTTCCACTTGCAATCTGTTGAGCTTCACGCTGAGATGAGACACTACTAGCTTATGAGGCTCATTATGATCAGACTGCAGTAGTGACCTTCAGTGTGCTGTAAAAGAAATGCAGGATTTACTGCGCACATCAATACTGTAATGAAACAACTCAAGGAAGGCCAATCTTATCTGCAACTTTTACCCGGTTCGGCTTCTCACCAGAGCTGAACTAAAGGTGAAACCGGTCTTGTACAGCTAGAGAGCTAAAAATATCTAAAGAGTCTTAGAAAATATAGATCAGTACAAATATAACTTATTATGACAGCGAACAGTTGTAGATGTATTAAAAGGTCCACTTAAAAGATCCATGTTGATCCTCAACCTAAATACCTAAACACATTCCTCCTTACAATAAATACTTCCTTAGCTCTGTTACTACATATTTCAACATTTATAGTTTTTTTTTTAGCTCTAAATATTATCATTAAAAAGCCATCATGCAGCTCCAGTCAATTGACATTACCTAGGCTAAGATAATATCAATAGTCTACTGAAGACATGAGGAAGCATTTCCTAAGGGAAGGCTTAGCCATGCTTCGGGATCGAGCAATGTGCCAGCCACTTGGTCACTCATACCACAGCTCTGGTTCGTAAAGGACCAACATCATTATCTACATATTTGACATCTGGCAGCAGTAAGCAGTAATAGTACTGCTCATTGTCACCCCCATTTGTTCTTTATGGGCGGCTGTAGGTAGGTGTTACATATAGCGTCTCCCTGGCATGATGAAGCAGTAAATGGACCACAACCTCATGTCCAGTGTGAACATAGCCTTAGTCTCTCTTCCTTTCCCCTGGATGGCAGACTGAAAAACTGACTTTGTAGCAACTCACAGCATGTTAGGCTGGATATGTGAACACAGTGAGTAAATGTTGATCCGGGATGGTTGCTAAACACAGATGGGTCCATGCTTCCATGTGCCATCCAGGAAGAACTTGGCCAGATATAGAGTTCACTTTGAAGCATATGAGATTCACTGCAAATCTCTTCTTTAGCTGTCAAAGTAAACTTGGCCCCACCACTACCTTACCCTACAAGTCCTTTAAAGTACTGTTTGTCCTAATGGGCTGATAAGGCTTGGGAGTTGGCAAAGCTCAGCATTTAGTGGATAGTTCTTATTGGCATATAACATCATGTGCCTATATCTTTACATAAATTATTTTCCCATGTGATTTCCAATAGTAGCAACCTGTGTTAATGTGTTGTATCACCTCAATATATTTTGCTCTGTTAAGGTCACTAAATAGGAACAAGCATTTGTTTTTTACTACTATGTTTAATAAGGTAAATTAAGTGTTTTTAGATGCGAATGGATAAAAACGTTATTCAAACAAATGGATCATTACAGTGTTATTACATTTTCTTGTTGTCACAACTCTCCTAGACTCATCAACATAACACATGGACATTATAACACGTTGACAATTTAAAAGGATTTTAAGGAACTGAACTACTATTATAAACTACAATGTAAAGCTCTGAATGATATTTGTACAGAGATAAATTGTGATGCTGAAATTATGGAATAGAGTATTCCAGAAAAAAATATGTCTCTTAGGAAGAAAGTTATTCTGATTGCACTTTCATTTTTTATTATAAGACACAGCTATACTCTTGGTCAAAAACAGCCATGCTTTACTATATTATTCAGTGTAGGAAATTTTTGTATGGTTCTTTAAGTCAAGGCTAAGATGGTTATGAATTAAAATTAAATAGAAAATACAGTTTATAATAAATCTAGTAGTGTTTCTTTCTCCGAGTAAAAAATGTACAGCTTGTAAAGCCTCTATGGTAAATTTTGAAAAAGCACATACGTTCACAGAAACACATAAAAAATGTTTTATTTAGATTAGGTATAGGGTTACTTGTGCAGCTGAAAACATATTATATATATCCTAGAATGCCCCCTTCTTCAGTTCAGTATGAATCTGACAACAAGAAAAAATGAACATCGTGATATTATTAACAGGTGCCTAATGACTCACAGCATGCCATTTCATATGAGAACAAATTTAAAATGCTGCAGGGTTATAATTTTTGACAACAAGATAGCTAATGGTAAATGCAGATCTAAATATATATTTTGTTTATTTGTGGCTTTTGGCAAATATGGATACTCATTGAAATTGTTATGTGGATGTAAATTGGGTTGGATTCCTTAATAATGGAGAAAAGAGGAGAAGCAAAAAAACTGGATTTGTTGCCAATATCAACCAACCAGAATTACAGTTTTTAAAATATGATTCAATGCTCCAATTTTTGATAGTTGTCATTACTCTCTACTATGATGATTATCTCAATACAAAGGGGGAGATCAAGGACAATACAGATGACTAATTCCCTGCAAGGCTGTACCATAAAAAAGCATGTAAGAGCACAGAGTTCCTCCTTAAAGTGGATACAAATATTAGAATATGTTCCTGACACTCATTAAAGGTAGACAAGCTACATGGATATGAGTGGGATGTCCTTAACAAATAAAAATTCCAAACCAAGTCCAGTTATGCCTAACCACTAACTAGCCATATTATGGCTTGGATAAATGTGTCTGAAGTATATTGCCTGTAACAGTTCTCAAAGTAAAATCCACTTTTCTGACATTTGAACATTAGAACATTATAGATTTTATGCATGATTTGCCACATTACTCCTGCACATTCTGACATTCTGATGTCAAATTAAGAAGTATGAACAAAATCTGCATTTGCTGGCAATTGGCTCCTGCTGCTGGTAGAGTTATGATTATCCTGAAAAAAGTTGAGTGGCTGGCAATGTAATGTAGACAGACAAATGTGCTTATTTTATCTGCTATATATTAAAATCACATCAGAGCCTAGAGACACGTTGGCCATTATATAGTTGCCTCCTTTCGGCACCAATTTTCTTTGCAACTTATGGTATTTGGTCCCATGTTATCTCAGATCTGCAAAGTCTGAAAGGTTAGAAATAATAGTTTAACCTAATCGGCCATTTGCTCCAGTGCTTCCACTTTTCAGCATGTGGCAAAATAGTATACTTTGCATGGTTTCCCTTTTGGTCCAGGGAAATCCAGCCCAGTCTTACCTTGATCTTTACACTTAATTTTTTTTAAATACATAGTGCAAGCTAAACTATACACTGTTGGTTTCTACAACTCCATATTAGTTGTTTTGCATATTTTTATAGAGAAATCATGAATGATACATTACCCAACAGAAACGATAGTTCCACTACTTCAATATATTATGTTCAAAACAGCAAATAATTCTCCCATATACAAAAGAAGTAGTGTAGGAAACAAAGTATACTTTACAATTTTTATGGTACTTCTTTAACTTAAATTTAATAAAATTATTAGCAACTCCACATCATAGGGTTTCACGTTTCACTAAAAAAATCTGCTTCATCAGACCACAGGTCACAAGTATGACAATTTAATCCCGCTGTATAACTGCAACCTTTAGTTCAGTAGCTCACATAAAAATATTGTGAAATGGTTTATCAAGTTAAATTGATAAAATGCTAAACTCATGTATAAATACACATTTTTTTTTGTTATACAGTTCAATGAGATTGTCATAACTGTGACCTGCAGATTTTTTTCATGAAGCTTGTGTAGGCCAATATTGCGTGACATCAGTTGTGGAGACATACAACTATAATGCAGAGTTGTTCCCTTTTTATGGAATTTTTTAAACCTAATTTAATAAAATAGATAATTATTTTTACAAGTATACTTTGCTCCCTAAACTATTTCTCTTGTGTATGGGAGAATTCTAAATTAGTTGTATTATACAGAATATTCCTTTGGTATATTTTTGTGCACTTTCAATAAACACTATATTATTGTTTTACATATTTTGCCGTACGTTGCAAATAAAAAGCTGCAGAATAAAACGACAAGCTTTTAGAAATTGTTCCTATATGCAGTTAATTATAAATTGAATATACCATCTACTTTATGACAGTGATCTAATATTACTATTATTATTACTATTCTGAATACAATAAGGGATGTTAAATTAAATTCAATGTTCATATATTATATACTCTATAAGTAGTAGGTAATTGCTCAGTCTCTGAATAGTATGGGTGGATGGATGGATTGTTTAATATATGTAGAGGTGGGCTGTAATTTAATTTTAATGTTTGATATGCCATTGTAATATATATTTATCACTGGTTGCATTTAATTTTTTCTATTTTCCAGCCACATCTTCTATCACATGCAGGATTCTCACGCCTGTTCAATATCCTACTGACAAATTTTGGTCAACCCAAAAAATGATTTTTCATTTTGTTATGGAAATCTTTTTAACGAACATGCTGCTGTAAATAACGAGACAAAACAAAACCCCTAAGATTATCTTTTTCGGTTGATTTTCTGGGATACATGTAACAAACATGCTGTTGGCCAACGTCAGATTCTTCCTTTGCTTTTCTATGACACGGTAAGATTGCTATGGACTTCAAAAATATAGTACATTTTACACATTTGGACCATTGTTTCATAAAATGTTGACTAACATGGGAGGTAGTGTAGAATAATGATTAAATGGTTTAGCACATCAGTTCATGCCCTCATAGTTTACCATCTGTGGTGGTAGTAAGGGCATGTTATGAATATGTAGACATTAAAAAAAGAAAGTGCAGATTTTTAATAATTCTTGTTGTTTGTGCTACTTAAACTACTGGAATAAAAAATCCAGCAATCTGTTTATAAGCAGATGGCGGTTTCCCAAAGGTCCAAAAAGCTCAATACTGCATAAACGAGAGGTTATATAAAAAAAGAAGGAAAACGAGGAAACGGGTATGATCATTTAGAGTGATCAAAGACAGAACAGAACAACAGGCTTAAATAATATCATAGTATTAAAAAGCATAATTGCACCACCACCTCCAGTAACATAGAAATGAGGATTATTGTACAAAAAACTGATTGGTTTACCATGGAACATATTTTTTTCTACAGACCAACATATCAGAAGATAGAGGGATAGACAAACATTCATGTCTATGTGTCCACCATACAATCCCAATGCTACTATCCAAAGAAAAATACTTCCAAGCTAAAGGACCCAAAGTAGGACATTGACACGTAACTTCAAAAATACTAATGGACATACTTAAACAGCACTTCAAGAAACATCCAAACAAGCAGAAGCTTGTGTTTTATTTTGAAACGATTTGTCTTAGGTATAGAGCAGCAGTTTATTTTAACAAAGTCAGTTGTTTTATTGAGGAGTTTGGCTACAGCTTTGTGCTCTGAAATCAGAGAACCTTACTAATCTGGTCATTGGTCTGGTATATCAAGACTTCACTACTGGCATATTTATTACTGCACAACTCTCATGAGTTATTTAATTTTATTTATAGTGGAATACAGCTGGCTAAAACAATTACTAACTGAATTTCTACCAACTTTCCAGACTCAATTCCTTAATAGAAATGACTCTTTATCAGGGTTAAATATGTAGAACCAGACTTAATGGTACCACAATCTAAGAGATGTCACTGCCACTGTTTTTATGGAATAATTGTATGCATATGCCTCCCAACTCATCTAGAGAAATGTTTTTGTAAAGTAATTCTATTCTATTGCAGGTCAACAGATAAGAATGACATAACCATGTAAAGAAAGCAGGCTATTATAATCTTGTGCTAGATTGCTAAAATCCATCTCTGAAGCAGTTTCTGGCATTGATTCTCTTCCACACTTCCATATGATCAAACAAATCAATAATCCCACCATCAATCTTTCCATACAGCTATAAATATAAAAACAGTAGGTTTACTTGATCTTTTTATTGTTTTGCATTTCAAAGCTGCTACTGATTGACAGAGATTGCAGAGTGTAAATTCAGCAAAGAAGCGGAGTCCCAAGCGGAGTCCCATGGGTTATGGACCATCACTGCTACCTTGATAATCCACAAAGGGCTGCATTTACAATAATGGTACTTTCCTTTGGTAGCAGAGAAGGGGTTGAACTGAGCCCTAAAATGTAGAAACACAAATAACTTATTTTGTTTCCTTATCCGGTCACCTTTGTAAAGGCTGCAGGGGTGCCAAACTTCCGTCTTTAGGCCATTTGTAAATAGAGTTATTTTCTGACCCTTTAAAAAATCCTATGCCAATAAACTTACTGCTGTTTGTTGAAGAAATACGCACAATGGCCCTAATTTAGTAAAGCTCTCCAAGGCTGGAGAGAGGATATACTTTTATCAGTGAAGCTGGGTGATCCAGCAAACCTGGAATGAAATATTTAAAAGTAATTTGCCATTAACAAATGTTTTCAATCTTGGACCAAATCCATTCCAAGCTTGCTGGATCACCGAGCTTCACTAATGAAAGTGTATCCCCTCCACTCTTGGAGAGCTTTAATATAGTAGACCCAATGAGTGTGGATCCTGACCCTCAAGGACAAAAGTTGGACACCCTGAGTATTTTTTATTTTTATTTTAATTAACTGCCGTAACTTGTACAAGAATGTCACATGTGCCTCAATCAACAAGACAAGCAAAAACAACCCTGATACCACAGTGTTGCATATAGCATCCAGATTTCCAGTTTTCTTTTTCTATACAATGAAGGAATAAAAACGAAAGCATAACTGATTGCCGCGGGCAGCAGTACTTTTTATCCTTTGACCCATTTTCCATAAATCTGTCTATGAGTTTTGTTACTTTCAATTAACATTCTTCTTTCTTCCCACCATGAATCCATGAATCGAAGGATATTTTAGGCACTATATATGTTTCTCGTATATTGTTTGCCAACCAAAACATAATTCTGCTTCCACAATGAAGTGTTTATACATTGCTAATTAGAGTTGCTAAATGAGAAGAGCAAGAGAAAAGGAAAAAAAAATGAAAAATGCTCCTCCTGTGGCTAAAAACCAACCAGAGCAAAAATGAAAGGAAAAAAAGGAGTATTAAATAATGCACCAGCTTATTTATTCTGAATGGAGACTGCGGCAATGGGGCTTATCAAACAGAAACACTTTGATGTACGCTCAGAAATTAATTTTGCAGCCAAAATTGTTATAGGATAGCAGCATTTCTTTCCTTAGCAAGGTGCTTTCCAATAGAATATGCCTGAAGCAGTAAAGCAAAAATATATGAAGTCTTTTTTTTTATGGCAGAAGGATTTTGTGTGAGTGCTCATTTTACAAGCTTTTCCTGCAATGACTTAAAACATAGCATCCAACTGAGTAGCACAATTTATTGTTTGCACTCAACTTGTAATAAATGTGAATTGGATTAAAGCGAAAAAAAACTCTAATAGTTCACGGTTCATACGGACTGTGGCAATACCTTTTAATGCTCACATAAAATGCGTAAATTATGTTTATGAAGCTTGACTTTCTGACCATTAAAAGTGAGATCTTGTATTTGGTAAACTTTTAAACTACGTTATTCATCAGTTATGTTTTTAAAGAGTGCAGTCCAGCCTGAATAAAGCAGGGTAGAAAAGCAGGAATAGTTTTAAAAAACTGAGTTTAAAGTGTACCTGAACTCAGGGAAATGTTTGCAAATAAAAAAGAATTTCCCTCACCAAGAAAGTTTTACAAATGACTTTTGTTTGCACATTTTAAGATGTTGTCAGAGGTTAAGGGTTTTTTTCTTTGTTCATAGAATAAACTAGAAGGTCAAAACAAGGGTAAGGAAACGTTTTTTTTTTTTTTTTTTTATCTCAGAGAAGTTTAAAACTTAACTCCTATGAGTCAGAAAAATACACATAAGCTATGTATTAGTAGAAATAAAGATGGCAGTCCTATAAAAAAAAAATAGACAACACATTCTGCAGTTTTGTCCAGCAAAGTGAGCAGACTGAAAAAGTAAAATATGTAGAACATGGCACAGATGAGATGAGATTAGGAGAAGGAAAGTTTAAGTCTGGGCTTGCTCTAAAGATCCATTCTATGTCATATGGTTTATTAGGAAAACAAAATGTCACATTTTTTTACTGGTCAAGACATAACTTTGTGAGCTTTTAATGTCTATGGTGCCTCAGTAGTAAGATCTCCCTGCCATATTTCCTAGCTATGGCTACTTATTTGGGGGTGCTGGGTTATCACAACCATGTTTATGTGTCCTATCATTCTCCAAAGTAAAACAAACATTGAAAGTGAGAATGAAAACCCCTTACATGCAGGCCAAGGCAGGTGGGCATAGTAAAGAAGTACAGGTATCTTACCAATGGTGCCTGCAAGAGGTATAAAATTGTCAGGTGGTTTCCCTCCCCAGAATCTACCAAAAAACGAAATTCTTTACCAAAAATTATGGATCCCAGATATCATACTTCAGGGGCTTCCGGACTCCTTTTGAACTGTGATATCTACGTCAAAAGCAAACCCTTAAGGCACAAAGGAGGGGCATATTCTCTTTCTTTTCCCCTACCATATCCTGCCTACTACCCCCTTCCAACTCTTCTCCTTTCAGTTGCTTTTCCTCAACCCAATGTATTGCCCAAGCACATCCTACCTTACCAATTTTAGTTCTTTTTCCACTGCAACCAAATGGATCTGCTCCATTCAATGCCACTTTTACTAGTCATATCTCTTGTTTAGCTACATTAATGTTGACAGACCTGTAAATTGTAAACTAGCCAGTTTATTCTGATGGTATTACATTGCATGATGTATTATTACTTTATTTACTCGTACCGACTACAATTTGTTGATGTTCCATTCACCAGTTTGATATTACAATAGTTTTCACAATGATATCTAGATGAAAAGTAGTTTTGATATCTATAGAATAGTTATCTAGAAAAAAAATACCACCAACAACAAAACACCTTGAAACTATTTTGGATTGACAATCTACCCAAAAATCTTATGGGTGATTAATGTGGCCAGCATTTGCCAACAACCAGTTTTTTTTTACCCCGCATAACTCTATGTATTAATTAATCACGGGCTTACTTCGCAGTGTCTAAGCATGGAAAAAAAAAATGTACTTTGTTTAAATGAATGCTCCAGTGGTAAAATGATTATTACAACTTCTTAAAGTTTTAAACATTGGGAAACAAGCAGCATTGAAGAGAAATTAGTCTACCTGAAGGAAAAAAAATGGCAGTCATGGCAAATAGCCAGTTCACTACTGTAATGTCTGTACTGAGCAAGATCAATATTAACCTCAAGGAATTAATTCAGTTTCCCCCGCTGTTTTACTGTGTTAACGGCCATTTGAAAAAGTCAATTAGGCTTAGACACTGTAATTACTCACTGAAGCCAGCCCTGCCATCCCGTTACTTCATTAGGGTGATGTACAGATATTTGCAGGTAAGAGTCTGAGATATAATTCATATTCACTGCCTCCATGTTTCTCAAATCTTAAACAGTAGAATCCAACTGATCTGAGTAATCAAGCAACTTAATATTTATTATTAGTTTAAGGGAACATTTTAAACTTTATTGCAGTGATTTTTAAGAAATTTGGGGTTCCCATAGGCACCTAGTACATATCTGTTTATGTTATTAAACAACTGAAAATGACTGCCAGGACTACCACTCAGCCAATACACATGGTTATTGGGGCAAAATAAAATAGACATGAAGGTTACATCTAGCAGATTTGTTGCAATACATGACTATAACTAGAGCCTCCAAATGTCCCTTTAAAGTGGGATGCATAACATAACCACATAGGCTTTATTTAATTTTTTTGTAGCCATTAGCAAAGAAATCATCACTACCAGTGGCCAAGCCCTCAAGCTATTTTACCAGATTGGTTTTGGAGAACAGACAAATTCACAAACATATGAAAGTCTAAACAAAGTAACAAAACCAGTACCTTTACCTTCCCTGAATTTAAAATTCTCCTCTATTTGTGTCCCACACACTCCCCCCTCCCAGACACTATGGATCATAGTGAGGGGGGTCCAACATCAAAGGTTGAACTGTCAATCCACAAAGAAATAATGGACAAGGGGTGGATTTTGACATGCTTCATGTTTTTAAACTAGCAGGTACAATGCTAATAATCACAACATTTGCAACATATCCTTATTGCATTTTAGTAAAGTAGAAACAGCCTACAATATTAAAGGAGCAGTGCAGGGCATAGTTTTACCTAAAGAACAGATAACTGTATATTAACGGGAACAAAAATATTGTTGGTTGCTCACATTCTATGGTATATTTGATGTCAACTACATCACTGTACTGTTGTATGACACGAGACAAGTATCTTACCCTAGATCTCCAAATGCTTTCCCTTCCAACCTACACATTTGGTCACCTTTAGTCACAAGCATATTACAAAATGACTGAAAAAAATAAATGATTGAAAATGTAAACCAATGATCATTAGGAAATGCTCATCAGGCTGGCGATTCCGTGCTATGCACCACCGGAGTATCCTAGCTGCAAGAAGAATAGGGAAATAGCGGCAGCCCCTGCTCCCCTTTAGCTGTGCAGCCTGATGTATTTTATCAGCATCCCCAGCACACACTGAGATATTTTGGCTGCTGGGACATTATAGCCTCTCTGCTCCCAGTCACCAGTGCCTGTTGTACCGGTAAGCTAGGCTGACTTGTTGCTGGTATGTGCATTCGTCTGATTTACGATTGCTGACTTTGCCCGTTTCTGACCCTGGGAGTTTATGCTGCCTGGATCAACTTTTTGCCTGTGGCCTCAGCTCTGTTTGTGCCTTGCCCTGTATACATAGTCTGGTGGACGGATTACCTGTGTATGACCTCTTGCTCTATATTCTGGTCTTGTCCCTGTTGAAATCTTGGTAGCATATAAAATCATCTAACTGCACAATCTGTGTTAAATCCTAGTTCACTTAAATCAGTTCGATCATAGATCACCCAACTTCATGCCTAGTTCTTGGGACATCTTATTAATGTCCTTCCTTTGAGAGTTATCAGCTGACGTTTTTATGACTTATGGTTCTCAATCCTAGCCATTACTGACAGATCCAGTCTCCACTAATGATTGAGGACCTAACAGAATGGTTCTTGATCACGCATTCACTATGTATCCTAATCATACAATATCAGCTTCGACATATGACCACATGCAGTCTGCAGGCTACACTAACAAAGTAAGCCTCCAGGCTGCAGATGCCACTGCAAACCAAAGGATAATGTACATCTGTTTAACATTGTAATTGTCAGATACAATATATGTATCAAATGTATATAATTCTAAATTTATTTGCCTACGTTAGAGCAAGGTTGTATGTAAACGTATACCATATAAAAGCCAGGTCAACCACAAATGTACCAACCACTTTATATTAATTTGTATTACAATAGCTTTCAAGTTTAGATATTGATTGTGACAAAAAAAAAAGTGGTTCTGATTTCCATACAATGGTCAACCAATCAACCATAATTAAAAAAAAAAAAAATTCTTTGTTATCGATTTTCGACAGAGCATTTAGGTGTTCAGGTTCGGTAACTAACACATGCTAACAATACTAAAATCGGCATGGGTATATAAGCATATATCTCTCAGTCATTATAAGATGTAGCTTGATTTCTGTCAATTAAAATGCATGCAATTTATAGAAAAAAAAAAAGTTGACCGACATTAAAGGATAACGGGAGTCGTTGGTAATGAAGAAAAATATCTATTCCAAAAGAAACCCTTAACTACTAAGAAAATGAGAGGTACATCCTGAAAGCAGTTACTTACAATGTTGCTTCAAGCAATCACCTGACATTGTTCTGTAGTTAAGAAGAAAGAATAAAAAAAAAGAAAAACATGCTGTTTGAAATTGGCACATCCAAGCCCATTACTGAATTGCCGTCCTTGTTGGCAAGGTTACTGCAACAGGTGCCAGGTACGTTATGCTGACATTTTCTACTTCTGTATACTTGGCCTTACTATATATTGAGACTTCAGGTGCTTCTAATCAGATCTGAATTCTGAAAAAGATAAAAAGCTTCCAACATCTTTCATACCTAGTGCTCTGTAATATGCGTGAAGCAAAGAAACACGCTGGGTCTCGCAAACAAAAGCCAAGCTATTTGTGTAATGAGTCATGTCGCTCACAGGACCACTTCCTTTCCCCCCCTCTTCTTCTTCTTAAAGACCTCAAGATCATCAACCTATTTTTAGCTACATCCAGGCAAAAAAAATGTTCTTACTTCTGAATCCTTTCCTCTGCTAAACCGTTTAAATTGTCCAGTAACCTTTGTGGTGTTGAAATGAAAATATGAAAGTGGGTCATTTAGAGATCACGGTGTTGTCACTCTACTAAGCAGAATAAAGCATTGCAGGTATCCATGGTTCACTAAACTGTTTAATAGCGGGTCGATGTATCAGTCCCGCCTTGAACCTGCTCTTACAAAGAGGTCTTGCAGCGGCCTAAAAGTTGACCTGCCATTTAATATTTTTTCAGAAGAATGAACAGCGGTAATACTTTACTGGATTTAATCTGGCGTGCAACCATACTTTAGAAGAGCCTAAAGGGGAAATCGAGCTTACATCAAGTAATGCCAAAAGTATCACCTCGAAATGAAGCATAAGATTTTCTACTGCTAAAAAAGTCACACAACGCTGGGCAGCCACTGATTGCATGTGAGAGATGGTGATTTTTGGTGAAATCATGGTGATGGTAAAAATCACTTGGTGATTTTTCTAAAAGTTGGGGAATTAGAAAAAAAAAAAAGACAATTGCTTTGTTTTTTTCTCCGTTTGCTCAGTCAAGTATTGGAACAAAAAAAAAAATACTGAAGGGAAGTTCACCAATCAAGTATTTTTATAGTTTCGAAACACATTTAGAGAAAAAAAGAAACCTTACTTTTGTATAATTATAATTTAGGCTATTCCCCTTAGCATTTCACCAAAGTAGTACTCAAACTGTGCACATTCCATGCAGCATGACCACACAGAGCCACAACTGGGAACTCTTGCCTTGAAATCCTCATTCTCAAAATCTATAAGTGCAAAAAAGGATTTTCATACACATCTGCATGTTTTAGGTGTTATCTTCAATGGGTTTGGTTCACATTTATGCGTTGTGTTGTAAAGCATAATTTACAATAATTTGGTACATTTACCATCACTTGTTTTTACTATGTTTATTTTATGTACTTACCTGTTATCATACGTTTTCAAATCGCCTAATATATCTACCCTTTTATCATAAGTTCTGAAAACATTTTTTCTCTTGATACCTTTCTCTACAACTTTCTTAGTTATTTAGTCAATGTTGAGCTCTTCTCACATCATCCTAGATGCTGAACACTGATTTCGAGAAAACACGCATTTGATTGCACGTTGAAAAAATGCATTAAAATGGAAGCTTATAAGGTGTAAAGCCAGACTAAAACATCATTTTTTATTTTTTGGGGATATCAAATCTTGGAAAAAAGGTTCTCAACTATAAAAATTGGTACATGTAGCATTTATCATAATTCTATTATGTTTGTATAACTCCTATTCAATTGTTGCAGCTTTTTTTTTACATGCAGCTGTGTCTAAATACGTCTTTTACACAGCAGAGTTTGCATTCCTACTAAAACTCTTTCAAACTCCTCCGTGACTATGAAATAAAACGTTTATTATTGGGCACAAAGATTAAAAACCAAGAAAAAAATGTATGATTACATTGCCTTTGGAATTTGTTGAACTTCATGTATACCTAGGCCCAAATAATATAAAGCATTTAAGTATACAAAATAAGCAGTAAAAGAAAACCCTCATTTTAAAACAAACTCTAATTCAACTCTGTATCTATAATTATTGAGGTTAAATCAGATTTCAACATTCACTGAAAAAAAAAACTATATTTTTCTATTACAACAGAATCTTGGCAGACTGGTGGTCCTCCAAATCAAACAACCACCAACAGGTGTTTCTAAGCTGTTAAAAAACAACTAAAGTTTTTGTAGGAGGACCTTTAAATGAAAACTCTTCACATTCAAAGCAGCTAGAAAGCTAAGGGAAATTTTGTTTAAAGTTATTTTGTTTGCATGTTAAAATGTGGTATAATTTCCATATTCTGGGCATTTTCTAGTTCAACTTCAGTTTGGCCAACCTCCACATTAGTGGCCCTCCATCACCACATTTTTCCTAATTTCAGTATAAATACTATTTTCAGTTGTCTTCTGACTGGTTATATAAGGCAATTGGTTCTTTTCATTTAGAGATTTTTAAAAAAAAAAAACACATGGCCTGGTAATTATTTGTCTTTTTACAAATAATTTAAGATGAAGAAGAGTCTATCTATCATCACAGAAATATATATTTGCCATTGCCAGCTTTTCCTAGTAAAAAATACTGGTTGGCTGGAAATCTTGCTAATGCGTTGGCTTCAATACTTTCTAAGTCACTGAACTGGAAGAAGTATAATAAGGTATTCTGTTTGTTCTTTAACTTGCCATAGGAGTCAGGATTATTTCAGTTAGACATTGTTAGTCAACTAGCATTTTTAGAAAGAGGTGAGCATCGCCCTCTCATGAGAAGTTTATTTTAAACTGTAAAGGTATACAGAGACAAATTCACACCAAAAAGAACTGTAATTGAGGACAACCAATAGGGGTTTATGAGGACATTTTGGCAATCAGACAGTCCCTACAGCACTTCTTGAGAACTTCCTATGAATACAAGAGAGAGTCAATCAGAGTGACTGCATCAAATTAACTTGCTGTGTAATAGTTCCCTGGGGTCTAGTTTAAATGCCACAGTATTAGAGAGGTATACTGCTACAGGGAATCACAGCAGTAGAAAACCTTAATAAGGGTGATTGTGTAGCATCCAAATGTATTAATATCACATTATGCAAGTGTCATGAAGGTGTCATTCAACTGGCCGGAAGCATTAAAGAAATCTTTATTATGTTGTAATAAAAAAAAAAAAAAAAAAAAAAAGTTTGGCACCTTTTGCTGTAATTAACTGTCGTAAAAAGAATTATAAAGTTACATAATACACAAGGACCAATGAGACACCAGTTCACAGCCATAGTGTGCTAATACAAGTTTTTTTTTATGTACTTACCCCAGCTGATATTTTCAATAGTTTATCAATTCTGTTTTAAACCTACCTGTGTTTAAAGCATAAATAAATAATCTCCCCCACATAAAATGTTCCTTTCCTATGTACAGTAATTTAAAAAAAAATAGCAGGATAAAATATTCTAAATATGTGTTTATTAGGCAACTTGCAGCAAAAGAAGTCGCAAACGATATTTGCTCCAATGTCATTGCAGACACTCAGCAAATGTAACAACCTAAATGAGCTCAAAATGATTTGTTTTTTTCCTAACCACGAAACAAAAATACTGCCAGCCTAGAAGTTGTAGCGATGAAAGATATCTTGCTACACACTAATATTGCCGTTTATGATACCTGTACCTTAAAAATAAAAACACGTCTAAATAGGAATTGGAAGTAATACAGCGTAAACAGCAAAAATGTTCAAGATACAGCATTTGGAAGCAAGTTCAGATTAAAATTGATGTCTTTTAAAAGAAGTTTTTTGCATTTTGTTCTGTATGTTCGCACTTTTCTTTGCACCGCTTAGCACAGCAGTGTATAGTATCCTAGGATATCCAATTTATCTTTAATAATGTGGCACCTAAATGGTGGCTATGAGGCACCGTATTTCGTATTACTCATTGGAGGTACACGTGTTGGTATGAGCAAAAGTATATCCAAGTCAAAACTTTTTTCCCCCCTCTATTTTAAGCTTTGGATAGTGGTGTAAAATGCCAAAAATCCCCCTCAATTTGCAATGGGCAATTTCGGTTTTAGATAAACTAGATAAACCAGAAGAACTGGGAGATGACAATCTGATAACAGATCACCATTTATTCTTCACTTCTAAAATTAATACAATTTTTTTTTTTTCAGTTTTTTTTTTTTTAACTGATCGCCACACCTTGATTTTATAACTGATCGCCATTCAGGTCCATTGTGGCAGCATACTCTACTTTTGATGTTATTTTACATATTATTTTAGCAGAAATACAGTCCTTTTTTTCCAAGCATTATCACCGTTTTCAAGAGGCACTTTAAAATTTTATCTTCCAAAGTTTTTATACACAAAGTACAGATGATGTTCTGTAACACTAAATGGTAAGACTAAAGAAATTTTAATGCCTCCAGGTCTAGGGGTTTTACAGCCCATCATTTCAGAAGACTCACATTTATTTACTACCAGCAATACACTGATTATACCAAAATGCATTCAGCAGCTTAATAAATCATTTATAGTATGCATAAGAGCCGCCATTATAATTAATATATTAAACATTCATGCAATTGTAGAAAATCATTGAAAGCAGATTTACCATGTGTCATCTAACAATTTACCTAGACAAAATCATTTTACTGGTTCATAATATCGGTCTTAAAGAAAATTCCAACATTAACGCCATGTATATTTATATAGTGCATAGCTATGTCACTAATTTAGTTACCCTATCAAGGCTAATTTTGGTGGGAAACCAGTTTATCTACTGGTATGTTATGGGTGGAATCCCATAAAAACACGAGAACATCCAAATTCCATACAAATTGATAGAACTGACCAGAATTCTAACCATTTTGCCACAGAAATGAGGCTTTGTTTATTGTCATTTGAATTTGGTGTCCAAACTTTTATTGTTTTCTATATTGTCCTGTATTAGGGAGCTCCTAATTGATCCTTTCTAAACCATATTTAAAACCACATAATAAAGAATGCGGCTACAAGTTAGGGAAAGTCGGAGCAACTTGTTGTGGAATACACCACTGATTTGACTTCCCTGGTTTAAATGAAAAGAAGCAGTGTGAGCTTTAACCTAAACCCCCTATGTCTTGCTTGAGGATGATGGTTACTTAACAATAGGTAGATATGGAAACATGGAAGTGAAAGAGGGGAAAATAGGAAAGGACAGAAGAATAATGGCTGCCACAATGCAGTTACTTATGCTTTTCCCCCTAATCTGTGGATTAAGTAATGTAAACAAATGTCCAGACATGTTTCTACCTTGTAGCAAGGGGTCTAAAAAAGTCCACTACGCTCTTACTACAACGAGGCAAGGAAATAGGGCTTAATGACTAATGAAGCTTAGGCCATTCTCTTTGCAAAGTGAAATATTCCATGACATGGATAAGGTAAGTGATACATTCCCAAAGTTTCATGCACACAATCAAGCAGAATCAGTAGAAGCTCCGTTATCTGGCACCCATGGGGAATGGCCCATTCCGGATAAGTGTAGTTTCCGGTCAACAGAAGTTTATCAGCCATTCAGCACTAGACGTGAATGGGGAGACCTGTCTTCATTCACCTCTAGTGCTGCATGGCTGAGAAAAGGGAAACCCTGATGAAGCTTGAGCCGTCATCAGGGTTTCCCTTTTCTCAGCCAATAATGGTGTGGAGCAATCAGCGGAGCTATGCTCTGCTCTCCTGACAGCTCGGCTCTCCTGATTGCTCCTGCAGCACTAGCGGGTTTGTGGTAAGTGTTCTTGGATGCAGAACACATGCCACAGCTCCGCTACGGCTGCCGAAGCAATCAAGAAAGCAGAGCTGTCGGGTGCTGGTTATCTAAATTTTCTGGTTATCTGAGTTCTGGATACTCAGGGTTGTACTGTAATTTGTTTTTTGTCAGCTACCTACTTTGGTATAAAACAAGTTGTGTGTGGTTGCTAACATACAAATATTTATATTAATACAAATGAGCTATAGCATATGTAAAGAGCCAGATCTTGCATTAGCATTATGCCATGCTTGGCCACATAATCACGAAGGATATCAAGAGTTCATCAAGCTTGATCTCCGAATACTTGCCCTTTAAAAAATCTATTCGAACAAAAACAGACATTTTCAATCTTCTGTACAAAACATCTTTGCCAAGTACTTCTACAGGATGTTAGGAAAGTCCAATGCAAGAGAACTTTCAATGTAATGTGACACTGTCTCCTAAGTAATGGGAAGGGCTATGGATGAGCCACGAACTGGAAATGATGGATGCTGCTCACTTGAACTGTAATTAAATCTCCTTTCACAAAGAAGGACGACAATCTGTGTTCAGATGAAAAAAATGCTGCATCATGGAAATAGAAAAGGCTGATTGAAAGAATGACGGGAGGAGGGTGTATAAGAGTTTCATGGCCAGAAGGACTTGTCTATGAGTGCTATACAGAACCAACTGTTTCTATTAAAAAGGTGACTTCAAGAGCAAACTTTATTCATCTTTCATGATATTAAACAACTGAAACCATTGAGAAGAACTTCAAGTATCGTCATTTTACATCATTCCAGAGGAAAACCCATTTGCAGGAAAAGGATGGTATGCACCGGAGCCAAAAGAAGGAAATGAAAAGTATTTTCTGCAAAGTTTAAACTTATATGGCCTAACCGTAGACCTCTTTCAAGTTCCAAGTGGAATTCTGGTGGCCTTAGTAGCCTATTACCAAGGGATGTACTGTTACATGGGGGAAACTTAAGTATGTCACAAATTCCCCAAACATTGGGTATTCTTGCTTCCAACAAATGAATGTGGAGTGGGAGTGGGGGTTGATTTGGGAAGTTAGGTATTGCAGATGGAACGTAAAGCCGATTCCTTGCATGGTGAAAGAATAGTAATAGAAATTATTTTGTCCTAATATTTGAGACTTGACTATTCCAAGAAAGATATCTTGAAGTGGGCCTTGGGCCAGAGATTTATTTTTTATGTTAAAACATTTATTTTTAGTAACATGTAAATGTAACACTAGCATTTATTTATTAGATGTCAGCATTGTCAAAACAGCCTACACGCCAATGCCTTTGGTTTTCTCACCAGAAGTCTAGTTACATCTTTAATCAGGAATCATCTAACGCAGTGTTTCACAACCAGGATTCCTCCAGAGGTTGCTAGGGGTATCTTGAGCAATAAGCAATTTGTGCAAGGGGTAACTTTTATGCCACTGGCAAGCTCTGCAAGAGAAATGCCAATGTAAGAGGTAGGCCAAGCCTTAATTCTACCGCATTGCATTCCTAGGCACAGTTACCTGCTTGACTTCCAATCTGGTTTTTAATGATTTATGGTAAAGGTTTTTAACGTAATATTATACCAAAAAGCAACTTTAAATAGAGAGTAGGAAACGATAAAACATTGAAAGGTTTACATGTTATTTCTTTAACCTTGACCATGAAGGAGACTGAAGCATGTGAAACACTTCTATTACAAAGAATAGAAATTCATACATGTAGATGTCAAAAACAGTAGGCAACATTTCATTTTCATAGCCTAGCAAAATGAAACATTTTGCATTCTAGCGAGCTCTTTCCAGAAATCTTGGTTATAGCCACTACGTAAGTCTAGTAAAAGACAGGAAGACATGATTTCTATGTTGGTTACCCTATTTTTCTTTGGCATGGATCTGCACAAATTTCAATGGCAAATTGGTAAAAACAAAGGTGTAGCTAAAGGTAACCAAGGGTTCTAATAGATTTTCTTACCAACATGCAGGAGAGTTTTAACCTTCAAATCCTTTACCTGATTGTCTATACAAACCCAAAATAGTGACTGTGGTCTGTATTACTAAACAGATCAGTGTTTTCCAACCAGGGTTCCTTCAGGGATTGCTAGGGGTTCCTTGAGCAATTTGTGTCCCTCAGGTCAGTTTAACTGATACCAATGATCTTTTTGGCTATCTATAGAGGCATTTTTCACAATGACTACTAATACTACTACTAATACATTCTAATGTACTGTGAGATGTGGATATAATAACAATAGCAGGGGTTCCCCAAAACTTGAACGTTATTCCAAAGGTTTCCCTATGTTAATATGTTTGGAAACACTGGCAGCTTCTTCTGCCATGGACTGAGCCTCTGTATTCTAGAGAATGAGGAACCTCCTAAAGATTTGGATTTGCCATCACCATGCCCAATATTCCTGATAAAGCCAAGTATGTTTGGCATCTATGGTATAGCGTTGGAGAAGTAACCCTTCAGCTAGTAGGAAACACTTGAATATCTCACCCAAAAAAATCACTTACCTTTACATGGAAGCACAGTAAGTAATCACAGTGATTGGGGCAACAAATTGAAGATGATCACCGAGAAAAAGAAAACAAAAATATATTTTAGTTGATTACTCAACATTTTGAAATAGAAACACTACACACAGCATACACAAGACTACATCATAATGCAATACACAAGAAATGCTTCAGTGATAATGCAACACAATTGCATACATGGATCCTAAAACAGGATTTTTCATATTTTCTTATAAGTAAATATGAAATTGTAAAAAGCTAGGTGTTACAATAAATAATAAAGCTCCAAATTAATATCCAAGGAAATCTATTACACAAACATACACATACACCGCTTGACACATTGACACAACTATATGAAGTGTTACATTGTAACTAAGTGAAATGTTCCCCAAGGTGTCAAAAACTTCCATCCTGTGATTTTTCTCAAGATGTCAGTAATAAATCCTTCAACACATCCTCACAAAATGAACATAAAGTCTGTGTTGAAAAAAAAATGTAATCTGTACAAGAATATTAGACAACATCCTGACGTGCTGGTAGATGACAGTCCTGTTTTTATTATCCCCATCGGGTCACTTAAACTTTTACTTCTGACAATAAGAAGAGCCAGATAGCAAAATCAATAACTTACTTAACATCCTCCTTAGTGAGGGAGAAAGAAATCCATGCTGATATAGACAAAAACCTTCAAACAATGGTAATTAGTGTTAAAAAGAAAAAAGTGCCTAAGCTTTTCTACTTCACACTTTATGCACAAGCCAAAACTTGTACAAAACACTGTGAAGGGCATTTAAAGTACACATATGTAATTAGATATGACGTCCCCCTGTGTTATCTTGCAGGTAAATAAATAACGGTTTATGCTCTATTTATGATGTGATTTACTGAAATAATCTAATTAATTGCCAATTTGAAGAAGCAACCAGCCAGATGAGATATGATAGTAATACATTTTCTGAAATTGATGCAATGTGTCTAAAGGCTCAAGGGATACAACCAATACCCCTTCCTCCTTTCTCAACAATACTGTTGATCAATACAACAGAAGAACATAAGTTTGAGCTGGAGGACAGTAAATGCAATAAAATAATAGCTAGAACACTCCCATATAATTAGTCTTATTCCTTTGTGTGTAAAGTATATGTTTGGGCAAACTAAAATAATATTAAAAAAAAATATTTAGTACATTTCTGCAATGGATGTACATTTTTTTTTTATTTCTTTCAAAACAAGTACAGAAAAATAACTGCTGCTATGCCAGAAATAGAGCGTGATCCTACCTTCCTCTTTGACATGACATCAATGTGTTTTAAGCTCCTAAATCCTAAGCATGTGGTGTCAGCCTTGTCTATTTCAATTCTGATAGATTACAAAGGACACAGCTTGAGCTGGTAACGTACTGAGTTCCCTGCTGAATTGTTATCAAAAACACTGTTCTGTGACAACTGTGACTGTTATGGACAGTTGTGTCATTGTGATACTTTGCTGCACCACAGTCCCCATAAAACACATCTAACGGGTTGAAAAAGTCTGAAGCAGTGCCTAACTTGACTTCACATTCGTGTGCTACGTCCCCTACCTTTTAGATTGTAAGCTCTTCTGGGCAGGGTCCTCTCCT
Source organism: Pyxicephalus adspersus (assembly GCF_032062135.1). Classification (NCBI taxonomy): domain Eukaryota; kingdom Metazoa; phylum Chordata; class Amphibia; order Anura; family Pyxicephalidae; genus Pyxicephalus; species Pyxicephalus adspersus. The sequence continues at coordinate 26,017,207 of NC_092871.1, forward strand.
CTTTTGTGTCACTGATTGTATCTGTCTGTCATTAGCAACCCCTATTTAATGTACAATGCTGTGTAATATGTTGGCACTATATAAATGCTGTTTATTATTTATTTTTATTTCTATTATTATTAAGTAGGATGTGTGGTTGCCAAAAATTAGTTATCTATCTGAAGTTTTTAAAGATAATCTTTTTAATATTTTCCCCGATTACACATCCCTATTATGCCCAGCAGCAAAAATAAGCAACAATACCACACATATCAAGGACAATCTCTTTGGGAACCAATTTACCTAGCGCATGTAGGTAGTGGTATGGAGGAACCTGGAGGAAACCCATGCAAACACATGGAGAACATGTAAAACAAAATACAGATTGTATAAGTATTGGTCAGAAACATCAGAAACTAAGTTGCAGTCAGAAGTCATGAATCACAATTAAGGCATGAGCGATTCAAGAAAAATTTAGGATGTAAGGCTGGGTCAGTCCTACATGTCCAATTCTTAAATACCACAAAACATGTCCAGCCTTTTAGCTAGCCACCCCAAAAGGCCGCCATTGCCTTGTGGCCAAAAGGTGACTACCTCATTCATTTCATCCCTAAATCAAGCCTATTATAAAATCTCCAGCTGTAAAATTTAAGTCATCTCACTACTGCCTAAATTCCTCTAACAAAGCTAGTGAGAAATAACCATCATTTTCTTGTTCATTTCCCACAAGAATTAGCATAAAATATCTAGGTTTACACAAATCCAAATGCTCATTCCATGAAAAAAAAAAAAAAAAAAAACGTAAATGCCTGGACTTAATATATATTGTATTATTTTAAACAAATTCTCCATATTTCCTGTATTTAACTTCTATGTGAGTGTGACAGATGCTAAACACATTTAACAGAACAAACGTCGAGAGTGATTACTTGTAATGAGAACGTTACAGCATTACTGCGCTCCCTCCAGGCTAAAAGAGCGTGTTTTGAGAAAAATAATGGAATATTTAGCAATGCTTAGCTCTCAGAATATTCTATAAAAGACAAATAATGATATACTACGCATTTTCTTTGCAAACGCAGCAATTAAAAAGAAGCCTACGCACAACATGGGCTTGCATTCTATGGTTCCCTCAGCTAACATTCAGCACGGCAAACTGTCCCTCGTATAATTACAAAGACAAAACATACTTGGCTTCTTTTTGTCATGGTGAAGAACAGCAATCCTTAAATATGCTCAGAGGATTGGGCTACGTCTCAGATAACTGTATAATTTGTGCCCGCTTCTTATAGCCCCATTAAAACCCAGCGTATGGATGTGTTTATAGCACACTTGTCTCTCCGGGTTGCTTTGGGAAAGAATTACTATAATTTAGGCACTAATATATGGCACTAATATTACAACACAGCATACGACAACATATTTCAATATAAATAAATGATTCTATATGCAGAGCAGTTCTTTAGGAGTAAATCTAAAACTGGAGGAGATGAAGTGCAAGCTGATCATTTGTATATGAATCACAAAAGATGGGAAAAAGGGATTCCAGAGAAGCCAGCTGTAAAATACACAGCAAGAAAGGAGGGAATTAGCATTTAAAGCAGGTGCAGACATCTGTCAAGTAACCGTTGACAATAAAACACATGGTAGATTATTAATGAAAATTATACTAGTTCTTTATTTTATACATTTATTTTCAGAACCAACAAATCACAATGCTTTATTGCTCTCCAACCCAGCACTGGCAGGGCCGGCGTGAGTAGAATAAAAAAGCCTGGGTGTGCTGGGTACTGCTTGGTCATACGTAGAAGAAATTGGCAAAAGTCAGTCAGTGGACGATGACCTTTAACTTCATTACTTATTTTTCTACAAGGTCTTGTCAGTTTTTTAAAACCATTTCACCCACATCTTTGAAGGTTATTTCTTAGGGGGACCAATCAGAGGACTAAGAATAAACCAAATCCTGAGGGACACTAAAAATGAGAAATACAAATTGTGTTGATTTGTCCCATCCCAACTTTTGTCAGGTCTTTTAAGTGATTTTTTTGTCTTTCCTGAATCTGTTTTTATAAAGGGATGAGCTTTAGTATTTCGATCAACCAGAAATTCTGCAACAAGGACAAAGTCTACTCTAAAAAGCTGAAGGAGAGTCTAGTCTCCTACTAAAAATAAGCATTTTTGTTCAGGTTTTCATTTTCATTAAAGAGGAAGTAAACAGAAAAATGATGAAAACAAAAAAAAATCCACTTACCTTTAATCCTGCAGCCCAGTCTATCAGTCAAGAGGTGTCTTCCATCAGGTCGGCACACGACCCGGCGCGCCGGGTGTCACCATCTTTGCCTCTTTTTTCTACGTCACCCGACCCAGGCGCGACATAGGGTGATGTAGGTTGGGAAAAAAATTGCCGATCTCACTGTGCATGCATGAAATCAACAATTGTTTTCCCTTTTCTCGAAAAGGCTCCTTCTGTACATGCCTGAGATGCATAGGCATGCGCAGAACAAGCACCCAAGAGCCTCCCGGGATGCATGTTGTAGGTATCCTGGGAGGCTTTGCGCTCCCATTCACTCTCGATCGCCTAGGTAATTGAGAATTAGGAGGCGGTGCTGAACTCTTTTATTAAAAAAGGGTGTTGGACTTAAAAAACAAACTAAATTTTTACATTACATAAAAGGGTTTTCTACCCTTTTATGTAAAGTGAAATTTCTGAGTTTAGGTACGCTTTAAGGCGCTTTGTTGGTGTGTCAGAGTAAATCTCTCTAAAGCTGAAATATGTGTATATGGTGCCCTAGGTTTATGCCTAATTCTGCCTATAATCCAATATCAACCTTTATATTCATTATATTGAGATTTACATAGTTTTACATGTTTCTGTAATAATAAAATTATTTACCCTGATTTCACTGCACACTTAATTCTTACAATGGGCCTGATTTATTAAAGCTCTCAAAGCCTCGAGAAAATAGATTATCTTAGGAGAACCTCGATGATCCAGCAAACCTGGATCTAGACCAGAATGAAAACATTTGTCAACTAATATCAAATGATGTTCAAGAAATTCATTCTAACTTTGCTAGATTACCCAGGTTCTCCCGTGATAGACTATCTTTCCCAGTCTTTATTAAAGAGCTTAAATAAATCAGGGCCAACATGTATTAGAAACTGCAGCAAGTCGGATAGAGCAACCCTCCCTAATTCCTGACAAGGATATCCAGGGTTATCCATTCTTAGCCTTAACGTCCCTTGAAAGTGTTTTGTTCGGTTTTATAAGTGACAAAAATACACTCTCATTTTGGCAAAAATCTTAGTAGTTGATAACTTTCCGTGCACAAGAACGGGTCAATGTTTTGGTAATGTATTTGGAATTGAGTAGTAAGGGCTGACATGTGCCACAAGCTTTGCAATTCACAACTCAAAAAAAAAAGACTGTGCTGTCACGTCAATGAGAAAGATGTGAAACACATTATGTTTCTGGAATACTAACAGTTATTTTAAAGCCTTAAAACCTGGGGGAGAGATGTACAAAATATGTTTTTTTTAATTGTGCCTTGTCATACAGAAAGGCAGGGAAATCACAAATTAGAAAGAGAGCTTTGGAAAATATCAGCTATATACCACAATGCCAGGATCATCTGTTTATTCCGTATAATACCAGGAAAGTTTTCCAATTACAGCACAGCTCATACGTGTCACATTTCTCCCACACTTGACAGTGGGAAAAAAAAGCTACTTAAAGAAAAAGTGATGTCAAACCATTGCTCAAATGCATCCATCACCTAGATTTAAATGGCTCCATATGTCATTGTTGCACGTTGCATTTGTGCCTATGTGGCACTGTGCCTTTAATGGGGACAAGCACAATTTAAGAAGATTAATGAACATTTAGATGGAAGATGTGCCTTTTTCCATGGGAAATAATAGCCTCAAATCTCTAAGGGGCATAGAATGATTTGTTGGGGAGTTTGTTACAAAAGTTGCCAACACTCAGACACAATAGGGCTTTACAAAAAACTAGAGCAAATAAACAAAAAAGGTGTTTCCCACACCCACCAAACTGATAAACATTGTGCTTTTAAAAGGTAAGATCAATTAATTGTTGGTTCTACTGTACTCATAGAATTCCATGCTGCCAGATTCAGCAGCTTTTACACATGGTCTGATAATGAGCAGGCAGATGAGGTAGAGCTGGCAGGAGGATGAAGGATATTATGTAGAATAAGGTAGAAAAATGAATTATATCAATTTAGAATTTAACCATGTCACAAAGGTTGCTATTAAAAAAACTGTAAGGAACAATGGGACTCTCAATCACAGCACCTTTGAGCAGCATTCTGATGCTTAATATTCATCCTCTGAAGTCAATTATCTCTTTGGGGCAGGGTCCTCCCCTCCTCCTGTGTCCCTTTCTATATCTGTCATTTGCAACCACTATTTAATGTACAGCACTGCGCAATATGTTGGCGTTATATAAAACCTGTTTAATAATAACTGAGAATCCAACGCTTCTGGAAGTGTCAATCCAGACCCTTGGGTTACCAGCAGCTGTTAGCGGATTTTCCCTCTCATCTCCTGTCACTGTTGTACTGATGAGGCCAGAGGGAGGAACCAAACAGCATGCCATGGGTCCAGAATATTGGAATTCCCAGAAGGCGGGAGTGTCCGTTTTCCAGGGAACTTCGGAGGGGAAGGGGTTTTACCAGATGATGCTTAGAGGTACTGGAAAATGTATTTACACTGTTCTTTTACAGATTACAAAGCTTTAAAAGAAAAAAAAAATGTGCACCATGAAATCCAATCAGGACAAAAACCCAATAGTAAACCATAAATAATGCCCATTTATAACTTTTATTTTACACTAGCTGATAAACCCGCGTTGCCCAGGTATTTATTTATTGCAATCCTATATTATACAGGAAAAGAAATCAAATAAAGGTATAGTGGTATAATGAAAGAAATATACTTTTAAATCTGTAAAAAAACAAGTAGGATATACAATTAAATTAGAATACAACTAAATTAACCTAAATTAATGGCATATGTTCCAATGGGGTTTTAAATGTTTGTTAAGAACACTGTGCTCATGAAACATCCCTTGTAACTTTAGGACAAATGTTGTTCCTGAGATGTAGGTGCACCTCTAGTCAGTTTCTATTAGTACGTTTTCAATAAAATATAGTTGTAGAATTTTTGGTGGTTAATCTGGCAGCAGAAGTAACAGTTCTCCTGGCAGCGCACAGAAAAACACCAGTTTTATTAAATGACCTGTTTCAAACTGTAAAGTATTGTATAGTTTGTAGGTAGGAAGTCTGTACAATGATAATCAAATAAAACAATTTGCTACAGATGTCATTTTTCTCATATTAGTAATTGGAACACATCCAGGATGTTGATTTATATAATGTCCAATGTAAGTCATGATTTTCTCAAAAAAATCCAGTTTCTTTTGAAGAAATTACATACTATAGTTGTACGTCACTGTTGTCTGTCTAGTCCAGTGGTGGCCAACCAGTGGTCCTGGTCCTTGAGAAAATTTTGGCGGTCCACAGAAAAATTTGGACATTTGCAATTTTTGTTTTAATAATAAAACAAAAATAATATTCTAAAAAATTCTTATATTCTGAATGACAGTTTTCGCCTTAATATTGCACTAAATTCACGAATGTACAAGAGATAGAAAAACAAGACAGGCGCAGCGTGACATCAGTGTAGTGTTAAGTTGTATGAGGCAACTGTTGCCGAGCCGTAGACTTCAGTATTGTTTCCACCATTACAACAGTCACCCCACTCTGCCAATACTGATTCTCATCCGATTGTTTTATTTTATTTATTTATTTCCCAGATGCTCTTTTAGGTAAGTATGACCTTACCTGTGTATTTTCTTTAACTGGTATATTTAATGGCATCAAATAGTTTGACTTTGATAACCATCATTTCTTGTTTATTCTTAGATTTGAATGAAATAAACCCATAATCAGTGAGAAAAAGCAAACAGATATTTTGCATTTCTTTAGTAATACCAAATATAATACAACTAATGATAATAGTAACAATAGTAATACTTCACTTAACCGTGAGCTGATCAATGAACAAGAGCCTCACCAGTCTTCGTCAGGCACCATTAGGAAGATCATTATTTTACAAATTGATTTATCTTTTTAAATATTATTGGCCCACGGGATTTCTAAATTATGAATTTAGTGGTCTGTGAGGTCCAAAAGGTTGGCGACCACTGATCTAGCCTACAATTGGTTTTGCATACTCTGCGTATGAGTGTATTCTGGGGATGTCATATCAGCAATAATATACATAAAGAAAACATATGGTTTTATCCCAGGTTTAACAGCCTGAAAAAAACATCAGAAAGGCATTGATGGGCAGAAATAACTTAACATGTCACATGACCAAAAAGGGATGTTTAAATTTAGCATGCCCAGCAGAGCTATACATCACATCATGGAGGTACTGAGGCCGGACACATCTACATCAGACCATAACAGAGGTAATATTTGATTTCAAATGCTTTTCAAAGTCAAGTGTACAATATAAATTATAGTGTCAGAATTATTTCATTTTTCATTACTGTAACGTGTAATATTGTGATGTAGCAACAGTTGTGCTCTGCAGCATAATTGTTTTTTCATGGCAAATCAATAAAAAAGGATCAGCTTAAAATCACTCCATTTAGGTGAAAGACCACTATTAATGCATGATGCAATAAGCAATCAAAACTGGGTTTTGTTTTCATTTGAAATATCTTATCCCTTCATCACTCCTGGCACTCATTTGTGCGTTTGACAACTGGCCAATAGCAGGCCTGCTCGCTTTCATCTGTGTCAATACCTCAACTCAAGTGGACTAATCAATTTAATTTCTTAGATGTACTAGTGAAGTGCTATTTATCTTTGTTCTCTCCACACAGCACCTCCAGGTCATTTTAAATACAGGGGCTGTAATTCAATTAAAAGTGCATTAAAGTAAATTAAATTAAACATAAGTGCAATAGCTGAAACAACAATGCCATCCTACCATCTGCAGTATAGGAAGCTGGTCACAATGACTGCGCAATGTACAATATTACGAAATTTTTTAGTATTATCACATTTCTGTTTAGAAGGGTATTTATTTCACCTGTATATTATACCATTTAAAGGACAGTTTTTAAAAATGTATTCTGGTGAAGGTTTCCATAATAAGATTCCATTACCCCAGTGGACAAATGTAATTTTTTTTATTTTCTTTATTTAGATGTGCATCTACCTTTACATGTAACAGATTCCACTCAGTAAATGAGAATCATTTTTTTTAACATTATTTAAATCTTTAAAAGTTTGGGAACACACATAAAAAGTAAGTGGGAGTGCTTCTGCATGAGCAACCCATCCCTAGGTATTCCTGCACATAGATCATGTACCCGAATGTATACCGATCCTGATATCTTGAGATAGATGATAACCGCTGAAATGTGTCTTTAGTTCAGTATTGATGGCCAATTCATTTAAAGAGAAGGGGTAGCAGAAAACGGTCATACAGGTAGTCTCTGGGTTAAGGACATCCGCCATATGGAGGACTCCAGTTTGCATGACTTGCAGAATAAATCTTTCATTAAACACATCGGAAACTGAGCTCTTTCTGCAGCCTCTTGTAACTCTTTAATGACCAAGACAAACTTGGCAGTTGCTTCTTTTTTTCAGACAAACATCTGTCCTAATTGCATTTATTAAGATAATGTACCCGTTCTGACTTACATACAAATTCAACTTTAGAACAAACCTACAGTCCCTATCTCAAATGTAACCTGGGGACTACCTGTACTTTCTATTTGGATATACACACTACAATTATACAAATATAGGTAGCATAATTGTTAAGATCCTACCATGAAAAACCCAACCAGTCCAAAGTAGTAGGTCTAAGCTGTTAGTGTAGCATTTTCCCCTTCTAATACCCCAAGGCACGACCTGCAGAAAATTTGGAGGTGACCGCAGACTAGCAAGCAAACCAAGCATAGATGGGGAAAACTATACGGTACATATATATCAGGGGAAGTCATGTATCCACATATACTTAAAGTTGTATTTATAAGCTTTACAGGATAGTAATATATTACATTTGTACCATGCAAAGATAACATCAAGCTAAACGTATAAAAACAGATCATGCCCAGCACAGAAGGTATAAATACATTAAACCCAAGACAGCAAGTACTTTTTTATTCTTTTGCTTTTCTTCTACTAAACAACATTTTTTACAAACTATTATTCTTTGCAAGTGAAAAGTTACAGAATCAAAAAAAAGATTCACAATAATGTGTTTTGGACTTGCTGGGGAATGCTACTGAGCTTTATCATGGCAGCGCAAGGAGAGCACTTGGCTATGTATACAATCTAAAAGCTAATTAAAACAGATGTTTTCTTCATAACTTATTTATGACCTTTCCAAATGCATAAAGGATCCCAAGATTTTCAGTATCAACATTCAGATGATTTCCAGTTCATCCGTCAATGCAATTCTTTCACTTTTGTGCTTGTATAACGATGCAGTGGTGCACAGTTTGCTACCAATTTCTTTTATTGGTGCATTTTCCTACAGTTTAAGCAAAAGAAAAAGCTTTCTAAACACAATATTTCTGTTAAAGATAGACATGATGGTTTACATTCTACTACTTGGAGATTCCCAGCAGTGAGGTCTTTCTTTTGGAGATCTTATCATGGCCCACAGAGCCAAGAACACTTACCCCCATTGGAGAAGTTGGACAGTAACCTTGGTCCATTAAAGAAAATTACTAATACTGTTATTTAATCTAAATTATTACAAAGTGCTGATCCCAACCCAAAAGCATCATCTACCCAAAACTGTAATACAGGTATCGGTTGCTGCATAATGTGGGTGCTGTTCTAGTAGCAGTGAAGACCACTAACCAATGTTTGTGAATTAGAAAATGTACAGTGGAAATCTTGTAATGTTTGGTGTTAGGGTTGCAGGCTAGACTTCTAATCATTATTATGAATTGAAATGTATGTACTGAATTGTATGTATGAACCAACATATTTTGCACTTCTTTACAGAGGCACTCACTAAATGTTCCTCAGTGAGTTCATAAACTAATGTATCCAATAAAACCCAAGGCTAGTTTCCAATATAAAAAAGGCCCAAAGAAGAAACATAAGCACCAAGAAGATTACGTGCTGGCTAAGGTTTAAACCTTGGATCCTAGTGCTGAAAGGTAAAAGTGCTAGCCATCATGCCATCCTATGCATTCTTTAAAAATTTAGAACAAACATTGTAGGTCACTACATTTTGCATGTCCTTTCTAAAATAGTGGCTACTTTTCTTATTACATTTCCACTATATTTTATCTCCTTCATGCTCAAGTTTCCCATAGATTTCACATGCTGGAAACAGGGAAGGAACACAAACAATACATGGGTAGATTGTATTTCACAGAGCCATTTCTCTTTACTGTATTACAGGCCTAAAAATAGTCTGTTTCAAAAAGCAGCACTGCCATTTGATCCAATGTAGTGTTTGATTGTGAACCTGATTTATCAGATACCCAAGTCTAATAAAAGTGACACCTGCAGCAGCTGTAATTCATAGTTCTCAATAAACTGCCCCATGTACAAGAAGCTTTGAGACTTTTCTATGTGGCATAAAACACATTCTGAACTGGCCAGAGATTATGAAACCTCTAAAGAAAACTACTGAGGCTGTCAGATGGGCCATATTATTTGATTCATGTTTTATTTACTTTAATGGAGGTTGGAAGGAAACGTTAAAAAATAAATCTCAAGTCCTTTCCCTCTTACATAAACAAGAAGAGTGTTTAGGCTGAGAAGGGGTATTATATCAATATAGTATAGTCCTATAGGAATATTTAGAAGTTTATAAATTGCTTACTAAAATGGCTTACTAAAACAAAAGCATTATTGTGATTAGCAGATTTGTGAATGTCTTGATCAGCAGACAAGATTATTACTTTTGTAAGTGATTGAGTTTATGAATTACTATTGCTGGTGTGTGTGTGTGTGTGTGTGTGTGTGTGTGTGTGTGTGTGTGTGTGTGTATGTGTGTATATACACATACACACACACACACTTAAAAAAATAGCATACGCAAACAATAGAAATGCATTGGCTGTGTATGCTTCTTTTAAATATGGCGATCAGTAACTAGTCAATAGATTATAGCTACATATTGCCACATTAAGGTCGTAATGGTATGGCAATCAAAGCACTAATTGTCACCATACAAAATCTGAAAACCCCTTAATAAATACATTTGGCAAACTGATTTGAAAAAAATGGAAAACAAAGAAATAAAAATCTGCTATCAGGATTTATTTTAGTGTTTAAAGCCAAAGCATGTTGGTAGAAAATAAAATGCCTAAATTTTTTTTTTTTACTTTACTTTTTACCCTGTATTCCAGCTCTTCATGCTTGCCTTCCATCTTTTTGTTTTCTTGGAACAATATCTATATGTAATTGTCAATGGACACTACCTACCTTAACTTTAATCAACGTAATCTCAAATAGGAGACCCCCACTACCCAGCTTCTTTGTACAATTTGTCCCCTTTTTACTTACCTAATAACAACCCAAACATTTTCCTGTTGCTTATGGAGCGAGAGCTCAATCACAAGATACAATGTCTTTTAATGGAAATAACTTTTTCAATGCACCTCTTCCTGTGTAAGCAAAAGCAGGAAGAAAGTTCTAGTTTTGCTATTGAATGTACTGCAGTATGTGAGGAAACCTCAATGTTAATAAATAGTGATGAGAGAGGGCAATATAAGAGATTTATAATTCTCCATCAGTATCTCTTTAATTATGACCAGTGTAGGGGGTTTTGTGTTACCCCAGAATCATGGAATTGGTTACTTGGCCAAGTATTGTTGATGAGTTTCTATTTTAAGCAACATTACTCAAAGATGAAACAAATGGTATACTCTGACCTCCAAATGGCTCGAAATTCATTTTTTTTAGATGAGTTTTTGGCAAGATATCCTAAAAATCATATAGTTTAACAAATGACTAAATAACAGTTGGGGCACCAACAAAAAAAATGGTTTGAGCACTTCTGAGTTATATAGGTGTCTATATGGACTAAACTATTTTAAATATAGTTCCTTCAAGTTTTATACTTTTTTTCTTGCTGTGCCCATAAATATGTAATTGTTACAGTGTAATTACTTAAGTGAAATGCTCATAATTGTTTCAAACCAATCAAAGCCTTGTTACCCCTTGCCAACGGGACTGGCTATCCTATGTGCTATCCCGAACATCTTTTTTAACTGCAGCAAGAGGAAGGTTAAAAGATTCCAATCACTGAAGAAAAAAAATCAATTCTTAAACCTATACCACTTACATATACCTCATTGTGGTTAAAGTGTTCTTTGATTTTTTTTCTACTGCTTGATTGCTTTCTAAAGTCAATTGTAAGCACTTTTGCAGCATCTGGAACTGAAATGATTTTTAGTGCTTAAAGAGAGGTGCTTTGTTCAGTCAGTGAATACTTCTTTCAGTAAAGTACATTATTAAATTGTTAAGCTTCTCCACATTAAATTTAAACACTCACACACGGGAGGGAAGGTGGCACACACATCCCTCTAAATAGTATCTCCAAGAGAGATCTGTACTTTTTATAATGCAAGTCTACCCAACTCACACAGGTGGTAAAGAAGGTTTTTGTGAAAGCAATGGTCACCATTATTCTCATGGAGAATCCTAAAATCTGATGACCCAATATGTCCGTTACTCATATTAAACAAATGGGATACACAAAAACAGTTTTTTCCTCATAAACACAGTTTTATCCCATTCCAAAATATTGCTTAATCTCCTAAATCCAGCTAAGTAATTTTTTCATTTCAGGTTTGGCCCAGATTCTTTGAAAATGGTCTTTTGTTAAAAAAATAGTGCTCTAAATATAAAATTGCACATAAATTGTCAGGAACTAATTCTGCAACACTATAAATAAAATCTAGTACACTTCTACTTGTGTGTCTGACACAACGCAACTCTAAATTCCTTTATTATCAGGTCTGGCTTCTTCATTTCTGATGCATTTAGAAGAATACAGACCTGACCCTATTTCCATATCGCCTCTTTGTGCATATGCAGAAAGCAAAGAAAGCTGTATGTTTACAAGATTTCTGGAGAAATTAAAGTTATTTTTTGCATTTCCCCATAGATATAACAAAACACCTTCAACTACTTTTTTTTAGCGACCAAAGTAAAGAAGTTTATTGTTATGTCTTACATACAATTCAATTTAAAAAAATGAGTCCTATTTAGTGTTTTTTTCCGGCTTCTTGCAATTCAGCCTTAGAAATAATCAAGTTTATACATTTCTATAACACCACAATACCAGTTACGAATTTGTGAAAAACGTTTTTTTCACATGTCTGTTTTATTTGCCATCATATGCAATTCTGCATATCCAGATCTGAAATTTGGTGAACTCCGCTCTATCAGAGAACCCTGATTTCTCTATATGGAGGGCGTCTTCCTGCTAAACAATATATATAAAATGTCCTCGGACCGATGAGTTTCTCTCTCTGCTACTTCACTTTCTTTGCAAGAAAGCACAACCAACTACGGTGGCTCAGAAGTTAGCACTCTGGCCTTTGCAGCTTTGGGTCCCAGGTTCGAATCTCAGCCAGGACATTATCTGTATGGAGTTTGCAGGTTGTCCCCGTGTTTGCATGGGTTTCCTCAGGGTACTTCAGTTTCCTCCCACATTCCAAAAACAAGCAGTTAGGTTAAGTGGCTTCCACCCAAAACTGACCTGTATTAAAGACACATGACTGAGTTAGGGACATTAGATTGTGAGCTCCTCTGAGGGGAAGTTAATGACGAGACTATGGACTTTGTAAAGCACTGTGTAATATGTTGGTGCTATATAAATACTATATATATTATATTGTTGTATTATATTAATAACAACTAATACTCCTTGTGCTGTTTCCCTCTCCCCCAGTTTGAGTTCTGCTGCAAGTTTGTTTTTAACTGCAGCAGTATAAGGCTACATGTAAATATATTTGTCATCAGAAAGATCTTTCACAATTTTTTCCAATGACTAACGACTGCACGATGCATGAACTAGTGCTGCACATACAGCACCATTCTGCTCAATAGAGAGGGAGGGGGGAGAACGACGAAGCTGCACCCCGCTGCGCTCTCTCCCTTTCATTTGCATTACAATCAGTCGTCCATTGTGGATCCACCAGGAGGCTTGTTCGGACGACGGACAACGAGCACTGTACACACCCAAGATTCTCGTCTGATATTGCACGTGTGTACCTAGACTGAATGTCTGAGCCTGCCATTTAGATGTAAATGTTTACTGAAAAATATTTGATGCAATTATTTTTCCTATTTATACATTTTCAAATAAATATACAATGCAAAAATAGTAGCAAATAGTAAACAATTATAGTACAAATAATATAAAGATACAAAATTAAGTAGACCACAGAACAATGGAGTTCTTGATCTCCTGCAGCCAAAATGTAATTTTAGACTTTACCCGGCAGATTTAAATCTGATTGATGTATGTAATGATGCAACACCTCCAGACTTACTACTAAATACTGGGATATTTAGGAATAACCCTTCTTGTTACAATCAGGAAGGCAAAGAATCTAGTTGAAAAAATGAAGTCTTGAGGAAGTAGGCTTTGTTCCCCACATTCCCTTTAGTACATATTTTTAATTTTAATGAAAAATAAAAGCACTTCAGTAAGAGAAAATATTTTCAAAAACTGACTACATGAGATGAATTATTATTAGATAATAAACTACCAACAAGGTTACCCTGTGTATTTTTGCCACTTTCCAAAGTAACATATGGTATGAAATAAATAAATTATACAACAAAGCACCTGTCAGGAGCTAATGTTGTGATGAATTGAGAAATCCATGCTGCCTGTTCCAATATTCATAGGAGAGTATTAAGATGGATTCTTGGCTAGATTTCATTTACCATTCAAGACTAAATAAAGTCTACCACGGAGATCAAACTGTCTCTGTGCTGGATATGAGAGCATTTCTCTCTCTCTAGCCCTATTGACACCTGAGGAGCCCACAGAGCCATTATCACTCTCGTTTCTCATCAGAGAGCCTTTCATGTCCCGAAGTCTATTATTGATGCTCATTTATTTCTAGAACTTTCCCGGAGCCCATTCGTTTTAACAGGACAGCTTTTTAGGATAAGGGGAAAAAAAGGAAAGTGAACTTTGAAAAATGCAGCAATCAGGAAAGCTTTTTGTGGTTAAATGTTCTAATTAGATAATTATTGACCTTCACGTCAACAGGCTCATCTGTACAATAGGAAAGTGAAAATTGCAGCCTTACAAAAATCCAATGGAGATAATTTTTTTTTTTTACATTTAAAGCTTTTTTAAAAAAATGAAGGCGCTTATATTTAGTAAGTACACATTTTGAATTATTACTGTAAGTTTACCTAAACAACACTTTTTATATGTCTCTCACCAGGCACTTAATTTGCCTGGTGTTCCATGGGTTCAACAGCTATAATTCATAAACAGATGTGAAAATGTTCACTTTGGTTATTTTTCAGGCACATGTAAACAGAATCTTGCTATACAGCTGCTGTAAAAACAGGAGAAGTTTTCAAGAAGTAGAATTAAAAGGTTCATTATGTTCCCATACTGGTGAAGTTGATTTTATTTATGACTGCTTGGATTTTATGATCAAAAGTCTTCAGTTGCTAATTGAGCTGTGTTAATTGGAGTGCCCGACGCGCCTTACAATTGAACCCTCGCTATCAGCATTGTGCCTTTAAATGAATTGTTTTCATTCATTTGCAATGTGCATTTGAACTTGCTAGAACTAGAACAGTCTCCTCCTTACTTGACAGGCACAGCCCTCTGTGTCTACTTATTCGAAATGCTGGCCTAACTCCTCCACTTTCCTTGGGTTAGAAGAAATCCAAACTTCTGGCCACGGAGTAGAAGAATGGACTCTTAGAGACTCACACAAAGGTATATATACCTTCCAGACATGGAGGTAAATCTTTAGTGAAATCAATTTTTGATTTAAAGCATCATTGGAAACACTGGAGATGATGTACCTCTGTCCCACGGTTGCCATGTCATTAAATCCAAATTCTGTAAATCAGAGTAGAAAATCACACCGTAAGACAGATGGTTTAGGTGTAGCAGTAATTGCCAGGATATGTCCATGACTGACTATATTAAAGAGTTAGTGAGCAATTCAACCCACTAGTAGCCAATGAAATCTGAAATTTGGATGATCGTAGCTTTGAGTAAAATACAAACCGTTACCTATGTCATTAAGTATCTGTTTTATCAAATCAGGAACAACACAATTTCTCTGCTAGATCTAGAAGGGGTTACAAAATATATTAAAAAAGTCATCACACATGAACTTACATTACTTACTTGAAAGCATTGTTTACATGAGCTAGTTACCCCTCTTGATGTTATAAAAGTATAAAAAAACACCACCTGTCTATGTCTAAAATGTAACAGAATGTGCTATAATAACCTGGGTGTAAGAGAGGTGGAGAGCTGGCATTGTCAGCAGTTCAGCTTTGTTAATTTAGTAGAGCTTAGAGTTCTGTAGACCCAAGGATCAGGCTCGGGGGTAGCAAGAACGGTCGTACACAGCCAATCTGTATGTGTGCCAAGACGTTGCCTTTAAAACAAGGTTATCTTCTTTATAATACTGAGCACAGAGCTTTGCACTATTTAGAACTGGAAATGCTACATTTTCTTGATCAGCCAAGGTGCAAGTGAAACAACTAGAACATCTTGACCAACACTTTTACATCAAGGCAAACCAAAAGAATTTCCTATAGTAATATATACCATACATGGGCTAGTGGCATGACTATGGAATTCGTAAAGCGCTGCGTAATATGTCTGTGCTATATAAATGCTGGATAATATTAATATATTTAGGATCTGGTCATTTGGAGGCCGGTTTAAACATACACTGTGCCATATGATTGAATTTTAAATTCCAACATTCCAAAATTCCAATCAAATGTGCATGTAATCAAACTCTAATGCTGGCTATAGGCTTACAATGAAAACATTGTATTCCGATCATTTTAAGGGCCACATTTTGGGGGATTTATTAAATATATATAATTGTTTAATACATATCTTGGTAAGGTGTGGCCCTTTTACATATAAGCCCGGACAGCAGTGCACAATTGTATTATTCTGCCTTTAACTGCACCTGAGTCATCTACCTCTAGAGCAGTGTTTATCAACCTTTTTTAAGACACGTCACATTTTTTACATTGAAAAAAATTCTGAGGCACACCACAAATGAAAAATGTTACAAAATGACACTCTAGAGCTAATGCTCTTGTCTCTAAGAATAAACAAGGCAATTAAGCTACCTACTGCCACCCACTGACATGGAAGAGTATTACATTACTCTGCCAGTCACTACAGCACAGTGGTAATTGGATAATTTCCCACGGTACACCTGAAGATCTCACAGCACACTTTTGTGCCACGACACAGTGGTTGAAAATCACTGCTCTAATAATATTATTATTATACAGTATTTATATAGCACCATCATATTACACAGCACTGTACAAAGTCCATAGTCATGTCACTAACTGTCACAGTCTAAGGTCAATTTAGGGGGAAGCCTTTTATTTTAAGTACATTACAGGACTTTAATATTGAAATCAAAAACATGTTTTTTTTGTTCTTCCCATTAAGAAATGTTAATCTTTTTGCTATACACTTCCAAAACACATTATTATATAAAACAGATAAAATACATCAATAACAATTTCTACCTTTAGACAGTAGGTGTATAACTATCTAAAGAACTAGGTGGTGGAGAAAAGGTGATAATGACAAGAAATTAGGTTCTGGGAAGACGGAGAGACTATAATGAGAAAATTCCATATGTGATTATTGTATTTGTCTGCAGAAATCATGGTCTGGCCAGTTATGTAAATGTTTTAACATCTAAAAATGGCTTTGCATAAATCATATTATATATAGATAGTCCGACTAAGCCCCGAAATTATAATTCTAATATATTTCATATATGAGTAGCATTACTGAGATGGTAAATCTTGTTCTTCACTGCTATAAAAAGAATAAAAATATTTTAAAGTGACCCTTGATATTATTGATATTTTCTAGGTATCTTTAATGTCGTGTTTATTTGGTTAATTCTATTGTCTTCTTAAGACACCAGGTCATACATTGTCTACATTGGAGATTATTGCAGAAATTGTGCATAGCATGCTCCCCATAGAATTACCATCAGTCCACCTGACATGCAATAATATCTCTCTCCTTCATCTTTTCACACAAACAACTTGATCATGTCATGAAAAAATTCTGCTGATCAGTGCAAAAAAATTGAAAACAGAATTTTAATTAAAAAGGTAAGTAATTAAACTATAGTGCACAATATTTAAACTAAATGTTCTGCTATAATTATTTTTTTTCAGTAAGGAAATTTTATTTGACGGGCCCCTTTCATATTTATATCATAGAAGATGGCAATAATGATGCTTGGTATTGTAAATAAGAGTATTTGCGATGTGCTGGAAAAGCTCAGTGCAATGGGACAGGATCCTTCGGTAGTAAAATATCAGAAACTACTCTACTGCAAATGTGTTATTGTGACACATAAGCTGGGTCCTGACATTTTATCAATGTAGGACTAGCAGAGGATTCGATATCAGACATGAATCACTAAAGGCCCTCTCAGACTGTCAAAAGTGATAGCTGCTACAAACCAGCCCCAGTAACTACCATTAAGTTTATTAGAGTCATTGTCAACTTTGGTTGTGCTTTACTCTTTTCTATATTATTTTAGATTGAAAAATACAGCTTCTTAAAAATCAGAATATTCATGGATGATGTATATTATGTGATCTTAATCTAGGTTTCCAGGAACAAACTTGCAAACATTTTTTATTATAACAAAGGACATTTTTTCCATTAAATATTAATGTGATTTGGCAATATAGATGTGCCCTAATAATGCATTTGGAAAGTGATTTCAAGTCATAAATTTACTTTAACTACACCACTAAACACATTTGAAAATCAAGCTTTTTTATCATGACTTTAAAAGGTCAAACCAGCTGCAAAGTAGAGTAAATCTGTTGGCACAGTATGGTAAAACAATATACCCACATATAAGTTATACGGGTGGTCAATAGCATACAGCAGCAGGATGCCACATGTCTATATCTATGTACTTCTAGTTCCCCGACGCCAATCTAGCCCCTGTAGTTATCAGCAATGCTCTGCACATCGTTTTACATGGCACAGACTGAAAGGATAACTATCAGCCTGTTACAGTTAATTACTGGGAACAGAGCAGGAGAGTGGGCTAGCTATAGAAAGCTGCAGCACCTGAGTGTAATTTCCACACAAATAGGAGATTATGTTACACTGCAAATTGTCATCCATGAGAAACAAGAAAGGGAGCTCACCCAAAGGATTAAAATCAATATCTATTCACTTTAATAGCAGCAGATACATTTTCTCCTAAACAGGTCTTAATCGGGATGTACACTGCAGTATTGTGTTTATATGCAATGTGAATCTTAGCAAGGGCCTGTGTTATCTGAAATGTCAAATTTGATTTTGTGGAGGAGAAAAAAAAAATATCCACAAATAGTAAAGTATTGAAGCCATCTGTATCCCAAGCTGAATTAAATTATGGACACGGATCCATCATTCCATCATAAAATTTAATAAGAGCAAACAAAAAGTCAACAAGCTGGAAGACCAGGTTTAAGGTGGCAGCTGGGAGGTTTTTGATCATCATTCGGCTCTTTGTTAGAACCCAGCCTAAACCTAAACCATAAGTAACATATTTAAAGCGGACCTAAACTAAAAAAAAACAAAGCAAAAAACAAAACAAAAAGGTGCAGCACCTTTGCTTTCGGTCTTGATCACCATGGCAGGAAAGCCTCCCATGATACCTATGCACCGTAACCCGGGAGGCTCTTGGCTGCATCTTCTGCACATGCTCCTGGGCATTAAAAAAATGTCGATCTCACGCATACGCATTGAGATGGGCAATTTTTTATCCAAATCCACGTCATCTGCTCATGCGCCTGTGCAGTGAAAAAGTTGTGTAAGAAAGAACAAGTTAGCACAAATATTTAGTTATGTTTGTAATCCTATCTTTGTGTTGTTGCAAATGTAAAAAAAAAAAAAACAAAAACACTGGTAACAGAATTAACTCATACCTACTACATCTCAGTAATCAAAAAATAATGTAATAAAAAAAAATCTTGCAGCAGAAGGTAGATATTTATGCTTGGGATTTTTCTGTGCCAATTTAAAAACACTTTGTGCTATTAAAAAAATCCTACAAGTATTTATGAATGATAAATATAAATTATAGATTATTACGTGAAACATTATTTTAATATAATATTTAATTAGTACATAGGATACTAAGAATATGAAAGGCAAAACATAAAACATAGTAAAATAATAAACAAGTAGGCTTTACATTTTTTTTCAGTATTTCATAATTTTATCTAGGAGTTTAGATGATATATTACTATCCTGAATTGTAATTTATATTGTGTGAATCCTGAATTGTTTGTGTATTTTATTATTACCAGCCTACATCACAACATAATACCATTAGAATAATATTTCTTAATTAAAATATATTTGTATTTATCTGCCTAAAAGCCAAATCAGCATTGTTTTTAATGATGACCTCCACATGAAAATGTTACCTGCCTCATTATATTTGAAACGTGTGAGTAGAAAGGTAGAATTTTTTTACTAAAATAAAAAAATAAAAAACAATTATCTAATTTAAGGCTGAACTTATATGAAACAGCTAGTTAGAGGCACCCTCTTCATTCAAGGGGTAAGTGGCCTTGGAGGGTTAGCTGGGATTGGGGTAGTGCTTGCTATGGGCCAACACACACTGGTGTACTCCGTTATACGGCAGTAGTCTATAAAAAGTAGGAAGTAAAGTAGAAAATTTAATACCGGTTAAAAAAAAAAAAAAAAACTTTAATGCACATGTATTTGCCTAAATCAGCAACAAAAAAAGGTCTACAAACATCATGCAATTTTGCTAAATACAAAAATTAAACAAATGAAAAATAAAAGATACTGGATTAGCTTTGTCAACATGTACACGTAATAGCGATTTAGAAAATACATTATTGTAAATAATTTTAATAATTTTTTGAATATTTAATATAAACATAGGTTCACTATTTAAAAATAAATGACTCCTTACTTACTTTATTCCTTAAATATTAATTGTGGCAGACAAACTCAAGTAATTCAAATTGTTGTCCTATTTAAATACACTGACGCTTGGTTGATCTGGTGTTGGGTAGACTTTAGCGAGTTAATAGTTAGGAATCATTTACACAAAAGAATTGAACAGGTGCACCTGAAACTCCATCCAATCCCCTGAAGACCCTATGTACGTCACTGGGCACGTAACTTGGGGATTAGGAGGTGAATAAACATCAAATCAAATCTAGTTACAGAAATGTAACTGTGGGTTTTTGTTTTACATTTCAAGATTATCCTCCTCTTTGGGAGTATTTCTCTATGCAATGTTGCAAAAATAATCTAATTAGCTAAATGGCTAGACCTAAATGTACTAGAAATGACCATTTGAGTAAAGGGAGATTCACTCTTGTTTCAGCTCTCATAAAATGTTGGCCATCCTTTACGGTGTTTAATATACCTATGTCTGATGGGAGCTTTCTTTCTAAGAAAGATTATGCACACCAACTTTGTAGGGCAGTTTTTTTTTATTTAGCTTTAACTATCTAAAATAGCTTCTAAGCAACTTGAGAATTCTGTACAGAGAGGCTGATTAGATGATCTACTAACCTAGAAATAATTAATACCTAAAATGCTTAGCTATAGCTTAATCTAACAGTGTTGACTATCTACTGTATGTGCTGATTGCTGAAATACCCAAAAACTAACTGTGAGCTTGTGAATCCAATGAGGCAGACAAACATTTACATCCCAAAGGATTCCTAAAGGACCACTGGTTAGCTAAAAAGACATCTTCCTAGCAATAAACACAACTTTACTGATACTTTGTACTGAGTCACCACTAAGGGATGGGTCACTAGGGTAAATCATTCAGATTTTTGTGTAAATATTGCAGTATGGATCTCTGTAAGCATTTTAAATATTATATTACATATATGTATATTATACACACACAAACACAGTTTATTTAAGGGGGTGAACAAGACTCAACCTGCTCATGTCAAAAACACAAAATATAAATTTACAATAGTTTATATCAACAAGACTGAAATTACATTTATTGGCCACAAAATACAACCCTAATACAGTTAGAAAGAGAAAAATACAAACCCAGTTAAGAACAATATATATGCTACAAGAACTTCACTTTAATGCAGAAGCATACCTTTTCAAAAACTGCTTTAATCATTATTAGTATTCCAGATTGTATTGTATTTCATATTAAAGTGCTTAAAGTAACAACCTGTCTGACTGTCTTAATTAACTTCCAGCAATTATGCACCAGAATGACTCTGTATTATCCAAATTCTCTCTATTATCGCTGTGGTACATGAACTTTCTGTCATTTCAGAATTTGAAAGCGTTCCCCTACGAACACATCGACGGATTGATATGTAGATATTTTTCTTTTGTTGGTGCAGGAGTGAATGCAAGTGCAGAGTTAAACTTTTTGTTTTTCAAACATGCATGCTCCTGTCCAATTATTTTACTAATACAGTAGAACCTCCGTTGTACGGCACACACAGGGAATGGCCGATTCCAGATAGGTGTCGTTTCTCGTTAACTGAGGCCAATTTCTTTTTTCCTTTTCTCAGCCATTCAGCAATAGACTTGAATGGGGAGACTTGACCTCATTCACGTCTAGTGCCAAATGGCTGAGAAAAGGGAAACCCTGATGATGGCTTAAGCGTCATCAGGGTTTCCTTTTCCTCAGCCAATCACGGAGCGGAGCAATTAGTGAAGCTATGCTCTACTGACAGCTCAACTTTCTTGATTGCTCCCACAGCCCTGGCGGAGCTATGGTATATGTTCTTGGATGCAGTACACATGCCACAGCTCTGAAAGGGCTGCAGGAGGAATCAAGAAAGCAGAGCTGTCGGGTGCTGGTTATGTCATTTATCCGGTTGTCAGAGTACTACTGTATTTATTTACAATGGCTGATTGTTTTTACAAAAATGCAGAAAATGTAAAATGATATATATGAAACTCAAAAAACTGTTCAATTCTTTCAGAGTACATACCATAAAGAATGGCTATTGATTAAGACACATACATTGCATCACTTTTCAGCCGTGTGAGAATGTGTGGACAGATAATCATAGTGTAATAACCGTCGCTTTAAAAAACAATTGTATTGAGCGGATGTTTAATTAGGTCTCAGTGGAACTGATTGTGTGTTTTCTACAGGGATTGTGCTCTCAACTTTACAGACTCGGAAAACATCCTGTAAACATCCGCAGTGACAAAATCACCAGGGACCAAATAAATGCAATGTGCAATTTAATACAAACATTCTATGGTGGTGGCAATACCAATTTGGGGAAAGGTCTTGGTCATGCACCTTGTCATCCATTATAAAATCTCTAGGCCCGCATTGGAACACCTAGCATTTCATAGCTATTGATGAAATGTAACTCTGGACAATATGTCAATATAAAGACTGCAAGGTAGGTTAGGTATACAAACCAAAATGTTACAACGAAGGATGTTGTAAAACAAAGCAGAGATGAAGGATGTAAACCACTAACTTTAATGAGTTTACTATACAGAAGATCATGTTTCATAATGGTTTAATCAAAGAACAACCTGATGGAGTACACTACATAGACAAACTAGATTTGGCCCTGAGCAGTATAACAGACTTTTTCCTCCCAAGTTTCTTAAGTCAAATGCTTTCTATACATTTTTATGGGTTGGTAAGCAATTCACATTAGGAGGAGATTTCAAAAACTCCTTCTCTCATTGCCAATTACATTCTAGATATTGGTCTTCTATTAGATTTTCTGCATTTTATCAGTTTTCCATTGGCTTCTAATAGTAGTGTGCAGTAATAGCAAAATTTAAATGCAGGTACTAGTTTTAATTCAATAATAATAATAAAAAATAATAATAAATACTATATCAAATTTTGAACTGCTGCAACATATTATAGCCATAACTACCTGGAGTTATATTTATACGCATTTATGGGTTTTGTTTTTATTAGCAGTTTTTTTTTTTTTTTTTGGAAAGCTGTACAAAAGTTTGAAAAGCTGTACACAAAAGTACAATTGTTGTCTCAAAATTTGTACCAGTTCATTGGAAGTAGTTATAGGTTTTTATTCACCATTCATGATTATGGTTTTATAATATTGGCCAACATAAAATATTTGGAATAAACCAAATATTTTGAACATAAAACTAATTTTGTTACTGTATAGACTGTATACTGATGAATGGCTGTACTGATAGATCTGTTTTTTGACGTAGACCAAGGAGAGGAAAGACCAAGAGTCCCTGAAGTATTTTATATTGTACGTACTGCCTCTGTCCCAGCTCTAATGTGAAGCCTCCTAGTTCCCTGTATGTTTCAATTCCTCATCTAGTCTAAAAAGACAGCCAATAATGTCATGGGGCCCTGTCTGTGTCATTGCCCCGAAAGTATATTTATGACACACCAAGAGACAGAAAGGTGTTTGATAAACACAAGTTATTATGATAGGCTCTCGCTGGACCTCTGGTGTTTAGATGATGAAACTGGAAAAAAACAGTGAAGCATGAAATTGGTTGGAAATGATAAAGTGGAGATCTGCTTCTTTTTTTATGTAAGATCTAATCTATTTACAAAGCAATGACAGCAGGTTTATAAGACATATCTAAAACATGATTGCTGGTACTGCATTCCCAATGTTACTTAATGTGAAGCTGCCTAAGACTCAGGATTGCACCATGCCTTATTTGGATTATTAAAATAACCATCCATACACCGAATAATACGTTTGTCACATTTTAAATTAAAAGAAAGTGTTACTGGCAAGATTCCCAAGAGAAAAAAGGGAAAAATAAGCTTGGAAAAAAAATAAAAGCAGCTGCCTTGTCTAAGACTTAGTAAGCTCTATTATATTAAGTTTTTGTTTTTTTGGGTTTAGATATGCGTTAAGCTTCCAGAATCACAGCATGACTTTGAAAGCCCAGTTAGCAGTATTATTTACTTATCTGCCCAACTGTAATAACAAAATGCCAAGCCTTCAAGAGTATCTGAAGACATTTAGCTGCAGCAAAACAAGTTGTGTGTAATTAATTTAGATCTTGTTATTATTTATATTTTGCTTTATGATGAACAGAAAAAAATCAAATGACTGATAAAGATTAGAAAAATATCACTTTTTAATTAATTGCCATGTCAAGAGAAACTAATTGAAATGCTCCTAGTTTTCAGCCAGCAGCGCTTTGCTGTCATATTAAAGGCTATTGGTTTTGCAATTATCTTATTAATCTAATCTTGTGCTTTCATTGTTTTACAGTGAGTATAGAAATCTTGCAGGAAATCTTAATTGCAATAATGCATTTAGATTTCCTCATGTACCTCTCCATATTTACTGCAGAACTTATTGCTGGCTGCATTAGACATTTCATAAAGTTTTCTAGTTGCCCATAAATAATGGGAAAAATGTTAATATAAACTTACATTACCCTTAGCTGGATTTCAATATTAGGATCCCAAAAAGTACCCGCAGTTGGATTTTAATCTTAGGGTCCCGAAAAGCAGTTCTTAGTTCCTTTCAAGGATTTCAAATTAGATTTTTCTTGCTATCTCCATTACAAGTTGATACCCACAGACCGGCATATACCAATGTCATCAAATATGCTAGCTGTAATACCTATAAAAGGAAATATACAGTGTGCTTTTTGAATTTAATTCTTAATTGACTATGATTAGGACTAAAAGTTTAAATATTTAACATGAATAGTTATGAATAGCCCTTTTTCAATGTTTTTCACATGTTGTAAAAACAGGTTATGTATTTTAGTTTATTATGTTAAATGAGGGTAAATACAAATATTAAAACAGACATGAAATAATTACAGTTCCAATACATGATGAAATATGAAGGATTGTTAAATGTTACTGCTCCATGCCATAAAATATATAACAAGAGTGAGCTTAACTACCCTTACATTATTGGAAAATAATAGTGACAATAGTGTTTTCAATGAACATTTGCCAAATGGCCAAAAATATACATTTTTTACAATGGAAAAAAGTTTATTCAAGTATATGTAATTTGGGTACATTTTCCTTACTTTTCTGTCTTGTATACACGTCCTATATCCATAAGAAATCTCACCAACACAAAAGAAAATCCTGCAAGTTGTCACATCAAGTGGAAGAATTTTCCATTGGAAATTTTCCCACCTATTTCTATTCATTAATAGCTCAAACTTTTGGATATTACCTCCCATTCACATGGTCACCGGGGCAAACAGAGAGGGTTAGTCACTAATGTTTCCTTACCCTAACAAACATTTTCAGTATATGGTCAGACATCGAACAGCTCAGCAGAAACATTTCCACTTGTTCAATACCAATTGAGCAATGGTCGGGGGAGGACGCTACTTGTTTTGCTTTCTACAAATTAAAGAACAAGTTTAGCTGTGCTTGTCGAAATCGGCTGCCATTCGAAAGTACAATCAATGTTTATGTTTTTTTCAGATATTTGCTGCTAATTAACGTACCTACATTGTTTTGAAAACTATTGGTGTAATTATGATGATCTGGTGTTTTATCACTTGATTACCAATATTTTTCTCATTCTTTTGATTTTTTGTGAATAAATTCTGTTTGTGCTTAGATCTGCATAATCATTTTCTTGGCAGCGTATAATGTATTCCTTTTGTTAATTCCTATTTTAGCTTGGCTTTCTGTAGCTAGTCACAAAAGCAAGCACAATTTCTTGCTGACTGATCCATGCAAGGCTGAATGGAATTTGTATGGTTGCCTCGTTACCTATCTACACACTGTTATTAAACACTATTAAATGACTGGATTTCCTCACTGCTCTGTACACAAACACCATAATTAGATATGTGTAGGTGTAATAAACACAATAAATCTGTTTGTGTTGTCCTTTAAACTTTGCCTTGGAATCAGTAGTTGCCATTGATGTCTTCTGTTTAATGTGCTACTTAATGGAGATCATTTATTAGCAGCAGGATACACTTGTGGGTGTGCAAGAAGAGCAGAGGGAAAGCAGTACAAAATAGAGCTTGTCCACCTTTGCTTGTATTTGGTTGATAAATGCTCTTGGTAAAACATTTACACAGTCAAGATTTACTTAATGAATTCTAGACATTGAGGACAGAGATACGAATGGTAGTGATCCAGGCTAGGTCAATTAAAAGACCAAAATTGTATCTACTAATCCAATGTAAAACTCTATATAAAGCCTTCTTTGAAGAGAAGGTATTTATTCCCATGTCATTCATTTAGGGATAGTGAGCGGAACCATGAAAATAATTTCTGGGCCATGAAAATTATGTCCTTGGGCCAATAGTTCACAGTACTAGAAAAGCCCATTAATATTGAGCCATTTATTCCAAAATAAACTGTTTAGGGCTAGTTGACCATCTTTAGTGTGGCGTATGGAAGTGACTGCTTTTCTGACATTTGGGGAACAGGGTCGTTAATGGGCACCAAACTAGCCTCCATTATTCAATTGCAAACCACAGTAAAATCTTCCTAAAACAGAAGAAAAACAATTTACCATTTTAATCATGAACCCCTGAAAAAGGAAACATGATCATTGTTAATAAAACAGTTAATTAACAAGAGCACCCACCAGAGACCAAGCTTCTGCAAGGCAACAATTGTAACCACAATTACTGTATCATGGCATATTAAAAGCAAACATAATGAAACAGACCAAACGATAATGAAACAGACCATGCCTTTATACCGCTAGTTAAGGGATATACTGTATATTGTTGTAAAATAATTCTATACTAACTGGGGTGGAGGTAATGATGACTTGCATTGATCAGCAGGATAAAAGAAATGCACTACTCGATGGGGTAGGAATTTTGCTGGTGGTAGACAGATTGGTTCATCTCTCAAAAAGGCACACATCAGTTGGTCATACTCCAAATTAGCTGCAGCTCCCTTTATACGCGTTTTGCATGTCAAGTAACATAACATCTTTGGCATCACTGCACGCCTGATATATGGGTCTCATTGCTAACACACAAAGCTGATCATGGCTGTTGTATTAGTTTTTTAGTTTTTCTTCTGATGTTTCTCCTTGTACTTGTCACATGCCAACAGTGCTGAACATACAATATGGCAAACTAGCACAGGATAAGAGCCTACAGGTTTGGAAACAATCTAACCCCGCTTATTAAGTTCATTGCTAAAGAGGCTGGGAGGTGAAATGAGACATAGTGATGTTTTTTATATGAAGTGATCTGCTGGAAGATCATGCCTTTCTCATACATAAAAGAGTTCAACACCTGGAATAAAACAAACTTGTTATTTACTAACCGACTCATTTCAAGACATGACTAGCGAAATACAAAACACGTCTTTTGTATGGGAATTACCTAATTAAAATTTGTTCATGGCAAATCCCCTAACACTATAAACGTTCTGCATTTTGATTTGTGTTGAGCTTTGTAACACAGAACCTCATTATTATTGTTGGCAATGGAAATCATCCATTCTTTTATGATAATTTATAATTAGATTGCTGTCTAAGACATGACATTTTGTGTCAGTACAACAAAAACATGGCAGTTTCTTTTCATCATGATAAATGCAAACACAGAAAAGAAATTTCATTGTCTTTAAAGAGTAAATTATGTTGACATGTAGATATGTATAATGCACACATTATAACCAAAAATGTTTTTTTTATAATACACATTAGATTACCAGTGTCATTGCCGTCAGTTTAGCTCTCTGAAAAATATCTTCCTCATACTCTTCTATGCATTATAAACAATCTAAAACAAGGCTGCCCATGTTATGATTTAGATGTCACAACTTAAATTTGTATTAAATATTTCAAGCACTGCAGCAATCAGCTGCCTAAATAGTATGTACTATATGTGTTAAAAAATAGTTTAATCATTAAAGATCTAAATCATCTCTACACTATTGGTAATACCAAAAGAAAACTATCCAACCCATCCAGTTCAGGTTTTCCTGATGTTTTCATCTCGGCTGACTCTATAGCCATCCTAGGGACCACTTTCACCAGTACAGTAAGTTGGGGAAGATCCCAAATTCAAATCTGTCATAAAATTATAGCGGCAACCTTCCAATTGGGACAACTTTACAGAACCTTTTGAGACATCTCAATTAAACAAAACTTAAAGAAAAAATAAATCTGACAAATTATAACCATTCTCTATTCAATTCAAAAGGAAAAAGAAGTTTTGGTTTTAGGCACAGCACTACTAAAATATTAACTAATCTACTGATTGTAAATTTCAGGTTTGGTTTGTAGAACCCTTTGAGTCCGGAAAACAGATGTATATTCAATGCTTCAAACTAATTTGCAATTCACAGATGTTTGCTGCTCTCAAACCAAAGAAATAAATCAATACTAAAAAACGTGCCTATGACAGAACAATCTATCCCCATATTATAAATTATTCTTACATATTTGGTGTGTTGTTGCTTGGTTAGTGATAGGGTGATGATTAACAAGGAGTCCAAATTAAGCATGCTCATACATAAGCTTTCACAATGAATTACAATTACTTAACATTAAACTGCCATGTATGTTCAATGTATGCAAGGATTTTTAATTGAATCTATAATTCAGAAATATTCCTAGGTTAACACAGAAATTTTAATTACAATGCCAGATAACGATGGCACCCATAGGAGTTAATGAACTATGGCATTAGACAATAAGGTATGGATTTAATAATGGATCATAGGACTAGTTAATTAACTGGCCTACAGCAGTGTCAAACCAAAAAAAGATATATTCAGGAGAGTGAGCTAATCTGTACTAAATTGTGAAAAAAAAGAGAAAAATTGCATGTAATATTACTGATATGTTCTAATATAATTTCATGGAGGTTAAAAAAAATAGCAGTACTTATGTCACTGTTGTAAAATGTATTTTTTCAACATGCTCGCAATTTAAGAAAGCGCATCTGTTGTAGTCTTGTATAGAATTGGGTATAATTATGCACTTGCTTAGAGCCATAGGTTCAAATCCCAGTGCTTTTTCATTATGTCCTTGAACAAAGTCACACGGCTGAAATTTGTCCAAAATGCTATGAAGAGATTTTGTACACTGCACTACAGCAATGGCAATGTATTACTATATAGGTGTTTTTATAGTTCAGATCTATTTCCTATTTTATTTTGAAAGGTCTTTCATTAAAGTATTTATAATGATGACACAATAAAATCACGTGCAAATGAGTATATCTTTACTTTGATAGTTCTCACAACAACAACAACAACAACAACAAGATGGTGTATTTCTGTAATGCTCTGCTAATGTGTTTAAAAAAACTATGCCTTACAAAAGTAAAATATCAGACAACTTTTCTATACACATAATATTTTTTCCTTAGGGATTTATAATATACACAATATACGGGGGTGATTTTCGAAAAGAGAGAGAATGTTCATTTAGCAATCTGAACATTCATTTAGTGTATTATTGAAACACACCCAACCATGTAAAGAGGAAAGAAAAAATAAATTATAAGGTTCTTTTATGTACGCTCAGCAGATAAGGAACAACGTTAGATAAGAACCATATATTAAGGTAGCCTCAGATTCCAACTGTCAACCTTAACGCTAGCCAAATAATCAAACCTTTTGATGGTAGTTTCAGTTGAACTTTTAATCAGCTCCAATGCATAAAGATATTCTAATTGTCTGAAAATTAAATAATTGGCTATTTTGACCAACATAAGAGTAAGGCACAGACAATGAAAGAAACCCTAAATTACTAAAAATCTAAATATTTACGTCTCTTTAATTCTGACAAGCATATTGTTGAAAAAAAAAAACTGACCTCCATTGATCCCCTATACCTCCACTCATCCCTAATTGATTATTGAAATTACAATATGTTTGCCTGTAGATGAGCTTTAAGGTAGAATTCCACCAGTTTGGGCCAGCAACCTATTGACGTTCAAAAGACATCTGTTATTTATGCTTTTACCTCCATGCTATGTTAAGAAGCTACGAAAATGGGTAAAATCTTTAAAATTAGTTACTTCACTTTCCTGGATCATTTCTGAGATAAGCAAAATATAAAAGAGAATTCTTAGAGTTCCCATTCTTGCTAACCCTGTAGTCCTCGAGATAGTGGCATAGGTTTACCATGCCTAATGTTATATCCTAATGCCACTTCATTTCATGTACAACCTTTAAATGAACTCATCATCTCACACCTCTTAACAAAGACACAGAACCAGTATATCATACTCTTCTAATACAGATAAAAACCCCAGCCTTGCTTCTCCTTTCTTGATTTGCAACACTCGGACGATTCTGCTTTTCATTCCAACAATTACATGTGAGGTGCTATTACCTGCAGCAGTGTTTAAAGTATTTTGTTAGGCAGCAACAGAAGTTCAATTAATCAGAAGTAGGTATAATTGACTGTTAAAACACCAGTGAGCAGGCTGTTCATGCACCAAAGCGCAAGGAAATGGAAGGAACGACTCTATTAAGAATCAGGCTCTAATGCTCTGTTGCACAAGTGGTAGAAAGTCATCCATCCACTTTTACATAAATACTGAAGGGCACAGAGTAATTCACTAAGTGCATCTTAGACAGCTGCCTGGACCAAGTTCCATTTCTGCAAGAGTTTTACTATATAATATCATCTCTGTTTTAGAATAATAATTGGTGGTGGTGATTTAGATAATATACAAGTCAGGTAGCCATAAAAGAAAATCTCATTACAAAATTCAAATGGTTGCGGGTGTCTTCGGTTAGAAAATTTATAAAGCCAAGTTGGATAATTACTCATTCACATGTCTTCTAGATATACAGACAAGGTTGCCAGATATCATAAAATGTGCTGAGTTACCCTCAAACTTCAAGCATTATCTGTACCACCAGAATCAGAATAGTAAATCAAAGAGCCGTCCTGGGCAATCACTAGACTATCATCTTACTAAAGTACGGGGATAAAGGCTGAAGCACTTAAAACTTATATTAACTAAGTAAAACATCTTTATAACAATCCATCAGCCTTGGAAATAGTAGGTTTCATTTTTCTGGCTACCTCACTTTGTGGATTTAATACCAGTCAGGACAGTCTAGGGAGAGAGGAAAAAGAAAGAAATGAGACCTTAAAATAACCACATGGAGACAGTGAAAGGTAATGTAGGATGGATATTTAAACATGGGATAGGACTCATATTGCAGATTTAAACAGGGTTCTCTAATGGATGTATTGAGAGGTCTCCTTGAAATGTTATTGTTCAAACTAGCATTTCAATAAGTGCAAAGTAATACATGCAATGTGTAGGATAAGAATTTTATTGCCAAGCTGGTCCATAAAGTTTTATTGGATAACCTCACTGGGGATTCAGAAAGTACTCCTGTATTAGGGCCCAGTGGAGTAAAAGCAGAGCGACATCCTTGTGGTCTGATGCCGTTACTGACAATAATGAGACACCAAAGGATCTTGAATGTGTTTATTTTGTAAGTAATAAGCTCCCACTGTGAGCACAGAACCAAGAGGAGAAGGTCACAAGGTCACCTACTAGGTGCATGTTATCAAGCCTCCCTTAAACTCACTGGGGCATGCTTAAAAGATTTAGGAGCCACCTACTGCCTAAGGAAGAGGAATCCATATAATCTGAACAGACCAATGAGAGCTGAAAAAAGGTAGGTATGTATTTTCTGATGTAAATAAAGATGGTGCATGTGTGTATAGGAGGGTAGCTGCAAATGATATAGCTGAAGCTATTCACATTTATAGTCTGTCCAATTGAAACTTTAGACTGAGAACTTTTAAAAGCCAACAGTAATTGTGGAAAACCACCAACAGAAGATTTATTTTACTGCAAAGCAGATAAGGAAAGCCTTAGAAACTTGAAATAGAGCCTAAACCTCCCCCTACTGGTTGAAATTCAGAATACAAGTATTGTGTACATTTTATGCACTAATATTTAGAAATGTAAATAACATTGCATTTGGTAATAATGGTACAAAGTAAATAGCTGTCAGTCACATGCCCAATTTTAGGCTGCACACACACACAACGTATTTTTTTTTTAAAGATTCTACTTTACAACTGACATATTACCATTTCTTCATCCACTTACAGCCAATGAACATTTTTCTTTAAAAAAAAGTCCAGGTAAAAAGGCTTGCAATGCTTCTCCCACCTGCTAACAAACCTCCAGTGTATTAGACATTCATACATCTGGTGTGAAAAATAGATTGGGTAAATAGAGGTTTGAGGCTTCAGTGCAAATTGATCATGAAATTCAGTAATGCAAAACCAGCATGTGCTATACACCATAATTTTTAGTGATTACAGTGTAAAATGAAACCTGTAATAATTTACAAAATATCAAATTAGACATTTTAAAAATAAATGCAACAGACATAACATATTGCAATCGAGCAAATTTAGGGAAAACTTAAATGATCCTTAAGTAAAATAAGAATGTGTGCATATACGGATCATTTACACAGAGGTGTACATATAACATGGCACACGGTCAAGTCTTAACTTGGAAATGTAACCACATATAATACCTGAAGTTACAAGGTGGGGGTGAATTTGATTTGTTAAAGTGAATGCATAGCCTATAACGCAATTATCAAAATCTCACGTGCAAGAGTCATTTCATAAGTTATTTAATTATTTTCTAAATATGCAACTTTCAGATTCTAGGTATTTATTAAATGCAGCTTAAAAAATATTTTTATAAATCTATTCAATCTAAATTTATTATATATATATCTCCGTGTGTGTATATTATATATATATATATATATATATATATATATATATATATATATATATATATATATATATATATATCCACAATATACCGAGCCTCTCCTCTAGCCCTAATTGGTATGTGACCACTCTAGTCTACATCCAAAACTCAAAATACATTTATATTTTAAAGGGTTTCAATAAGTTTAAAATACCTTACAAACTATTTACAAAATTTACTGCATGTGATATTACCTTGTGGTTTTATAAGATATACATCAGATCACCCTATTAACAGAAAGAAACCATCTATCACGGCCAGGCCATTGACGTCCTGTGTCTCATTCACCTGCTGGCAAATCGCCCATAATACTGCGCACTTTCCCTTTACTGTTGGTACAGGCAAGAAAAGTGTCAGACCTCACATATTTCTGTAGACCTCAGACTTTGAACGTCACTTGTTAAGAGCTGCACTTTTCCATTACAAAGCTATTTTGCGGTTAGTAACTGGCAATTATCACCAATTCAGGTACTTTGAATCTGACACGGGGCTGTACTTTTCTGTATAAGGCAGATGCATGGAGTCTCTAGGATGTGAGCTCACAATCTCATATTTAATAATGGAGGCACAAGGGGAGCAGCTGTCTCGCCCAAGGTCATATCTCTGATCTCAGGCTGCACTAAATTACAGCAGAACAGCTGGCTCCCCGTATATCCGTATAAAGTACAATTAAAAATATGTGCCTTATTGGCAAATATTCTGAGGCACCATACATGGACAAAATTACTGTGCTATCAGTACAAATCTTAAATGAAAACCTCTGGAGAAAACACTCTTTAAAATGATCCCTGCTTAAAAAAATTGAGTTTTAATAGTATATTCCACTTCCAGTCCTGTAAAATCTCTTACAAACTACCTAGTATAATGACCAAAATCAGCAAATTTCAATATATATAATGTATTTATTAAGAAGGGGATAGGTAGTGGGTACATAAAGATCAGTGGTGTGTTTATTGGTGCTATACAGTGCTCCAAAATAAACAAACATACTCCAAAGCAAAATTTAGCAGTTTCACTAGGCTTTACCTATTGCCAACCTCAGCTCTTTTGACTACAACCTGCCTACTACCCAAACCTACATAACAATCTCTATCTGCATGTTCAGTTCTTTTAGTGAAGCTAACCAAGTACATGTAGTCCCCAGGTTAGGGACATCCAACATATGGATGCCGCCTAGATACAAACTGGTCTTCCCTGCTCACTCTGTGCTGAACGGAGGCTTGAGGGGGGGAGGGGGTCGCTTTGCAGGACTTGCGGAACAAATCTTTTTCTAAACACAGCTGAGGTTGTGGGTGATCTTAGGAGGGTGAAATCTTTCTGTAGCCTCTTGTAACTCTTTAATGACCAAGACAAACTCTGCAGTTGTTTCTTTTTGCATATCAAAGCAGAGCTTGCTCCAGAAGTTAATGAATGTCTAGACTCCATAAAGAATTTTGTTTTGCTTGTGGTTAACTCACAGTGAGGATTTTATACAGTAACTGACCCCATGCTGCCCAATAATATGTCAAGACAAACATCTGTCCTAATTGCCTTTATTAAAATAATGTACCTGTTCCCACTTACATACAAATTCAACATAAGAACAAACCTACAGTCCCTATCTTGTATGTAACCCAGGGACTATCTGTAGCTGAATCACAACCAGAGACAGACAAAATCAAACGGCTCGGTCATTGATACCAAAAGATATGGCAGAAAACTGGAAAATATATAAACTTTAAACAGGAACTCCTCAGGCTCCTTGTGAGACATTCTGCTAATATAAATATACATACAGTATAAAATAGATATACACGCACACACACAGACATGCTGGGTTCACAGCAACTGGGTTGGGATATAATAGACATATCAATCTATTTCTGTACTTCGCCACTATCTCTCACTCGGAATCAGTATCTATATGTCCTTGTCTTACATACATTTGCCAGTCACTTTGTTAGTTACACCTTGCTAGAACTGGGTTGCAAATCTCCCCTTCACCACATTCCAATTGGATTGATTTCTGGTGAGTGTGGAGGTCATTGAGCATCGTGAACTTACCGCCATGTTTTTCCAATCTTCTCTAGTACAACTTTGGTGAGCCTATGCAAATTGTAGCCTCAGGTCCTGATTCCTAGCTGAAAGGAATGGTACCGGATGTGGACTCCTGCAGTTGTAGCCCATTTGCTTCAAAGTTTGGCATGTTGTATCTTAGGAGATGCTTTATGCATACGTCATACCTATTTCACTTCCTGGTAATTACCTGTTGGCTTACCTTAATACCTGCTCAAATTAGTCTGACCATTCTTCTCTGACTTTTGCATTTTGTCCAGGGCACTGCTACACGCTGAAAATTTTCCATTTTCCTGATTGTTCCTTGTAATCCCTAAAAATGGCTGTGTGTGAAAATCCCAGCAGACCATCAGTTTCCTAAATACTCAGGCAAGTTTTGTCTGGCACCAACACACATGCCACTCATTTAAATTTGATAACTTTAGCAGGTCATCTTGACAATGTCTACATGCCTAAGGCCGCATATGCAATAATTGTCGTTGGAAAGGTTCTTTCATGATTTTGTCCAACCACAAAAGGTGCACGATGCATAAAGTAGCGATGTACAGCGCTGTTCTGCTCTATGGAGAGTGGAGGGGGGATGTGATGGAGCGGGACCCCCTGCACGTTCCCTCTTCACTTTCATTACGAACATTCATCATTCCTTGTGAATGAAAAGCAATCGAGGAGCGCTGTACACATGCCAGATTCTCATCTGATATCAGCCTTGAGGCGATTATCGTACAAGAATCATCTGACTAAATCCACTGAGGTTATGCCCTGTGATTGGCTGATTAGATATTTGCATTAGTAAGCAGTTGAAAAGGTGTACTCAATAAAGGTGACCAGTGATGATGGATAGATGGATGTAAATATAAGTAAATGAAGTTTGTTTTTTGTTTACATACTTAAATGTATTTTCTGTAATATTTGGCAAGACCTGTAATGTCAATTGATCTAAGTATCGAGCTGCTAAAAATGCTTGGTGGCCAAGCTGTCTGTCTCACCAGGTCCTCAACAGGTGGCGAGTGCTTTGTCCAACTGTGCGAGCAAGACTGAACAGATAAATCGCTTAATTAAATACACGTTGCATGGTAGGAGGGATTCTGATTGGCATGAAAAAGCAGACCAGGGTAATTCTTTTCATTCCCATTTCAAGTCCTTTTTT
>NC_092871.1:26053719-26062293 GCF_032062135.1 Pyxicephalus adspersus
TACTATGTTTATTACATGAACATTGTCAGTAGAGCTGAAATAACTATGGCACAAATAAATACATGGTTGTGGGATGACAAAACAGCAAAGAGGTCTATATTTTTAAATAGACTTATCACTTTGGCAGTAATGTACGTCAACCCCCATCATTATTTTGTAACCTAATATTATTTGAGTACTATTTGAGTATTACTATGTATCTGAATACCAGAATCTCGCTGCTTGTTACATCTTTTGATGAACACAATTGAAAAAGTTTAGAAAGGAAAGTAAAACGTCACATTGATATCATAGAAATGCAAATTTTGACCCGTTCTTCATACAAATTGTGTCCATATATGACCACTCAGAGTACAGTTAACCAAATTTGTACCATCTCCCTGCTTTTTACACCTTTTGAGAAACCCAGTGGAAAGATGTTGCAAAGGAATGTAAAACTTTACGGTCAATACAAAGGCACAGAGCTGGGAACCTGCTGATAAGGAAAAAGAGCCACCAATATGATACAAATTATCAACATTAACCTATTTTTTTTAGATAGTTTATCATATACCATGCCATTTTAACAAAAATGAATATAATGCATATTCAGAAAAATTGAATTTAACCATGGACTTACCTTAGGAAGCCACCATCTTTGCTGCATTTTTCCGTTGTGCGTGTAGACGCTCTTGGCCTTTGGATGGCAACTGATGGTGTGACTCCTGGGCTTGTATTACATTGCCCTTGCCAGCTGGCTTTGTTTACCGCACTGCTGCATACAGGGTCAAGCTCTACACTACATGGTGCTAAACAAAAAGGAGCCAGAGCTTTATTTTTTTAACAAAAAAGACATTGCATGTCTTTTGTCAGTTAGCACTGGTGGCTTTTCATTTTGCTTCAACTAAGGTCCACTTTAAGCACCTAAAACAAAGTACTAGTCAAGCATTACTTTACACAATCAACTCCACAGTAAATCTTAATATGGTCACCTTACTAAAGCTAGATTTAATGTAGTATATTACCCAAACCATAGTTTTAATAGTGCCATTTTGTCCCCCCCTCCAATTATTTAAATTCTTTGCCTCCTGTAGATTGCAGTGCCCACCCTATGCCCCATCTCCACTCTTTGCATAGATACGGTCTCTGTCTACTTTACTCACTTTTCCCCACTGTGCCTTTTCAAATTCTTTACCTCTCCCAGCCTCTATAAATACTTTTTGGGGTCAGTCTTTATTCACCTAATGGAAAAAGTCAGCCCTGATCAAAGAATGAAATATGCATAATTAAACAGTTCTGCCAAATGTAGAAGGTTAATTTATGTGCATTACATTGAATAAAGGTAGACCAAATGCAATGCTAATGTAAAAGTATATCCAAATATAGATCAAGATTCTCTTATAAGACTTTGACTGATAGATCTGAAGCTCTTCTTCTATATATCTACTACTGCTAGAGAAAAATTCACACATTATTCTCCGTGTGTTAATGCCTATTGAAAATAGTTGAACTGCCATAAATTGTACACATAAATATTTCAACAGCCCTACAGTCTTCTGAGCCTCCAGAAACCTTTTTTTCCAAAGAAAATATTTTCCAAGATACAGAACCAAGCACTTCTTGTCAACTTTATTGTAGAATGCCTTAATTTATGATGCGTTCAGGGAATCTTCACTTAGACCAGAGAATTATTGTCATTTATCTTGTTTCCTGGCAACTGCCTTTTATATTTATTTGCAACCCCTCCCACCATGTTTTTTTTTAAGAAAACCTCATTATGAATCTCATAGATGCCCTTCCTGTCAGTTGTGTTTAACGATAAATAATTAAGACTGAAAAGTTTCTCCTAACCCCAGGCCACAAGAGTGACTACCAGCAGGAGCAAAACTTCAGCTTTACTCACAGATTATGGCTCCAAGTCCCTGACCTGCAATACCCTGAGAATTGGAATGTAAAGAAAAACTTGAATACATTATTTATTGACTAGAACATCAGAAATGCCTAAGAGGTTTTTCTAGCCCTTCATTAACATTTCTAGCTTGCATCTTTGTAGCTTCCAGACATAGAAACTCACGCTTTGTGGAAGAATATCAGGCTCCACATGTAATAAAAAGCCTTTGTTATCCTAAATCCATAATGCCCTTTTAACACCAGGAAGAACATCAGTGAGAAATGCACCTTCACAGCCGTTAAGGCCTAGATGCAAGATATATCATAGCCTGTACACGGCGACTCCTATGCTGACTGCTCAACTTCAACATATCTCTTTATTCTGTCCTTCAGGAAGCTTCGGCACAAGGGAAAGAATGGTGTTAAAGGATAATTAAAACACTAAAACAATATTATATTACAGCTATCAGTCCTGAAGATGTGAATGCTGCATTCGTTTTATATTCATAAGGCCAAGAAGTTTTTTGGCAAATAAAAAATTAATATTGATTTTGCCAGAAATTTACAGAAAGTACAAATGCTTTAGCACATCTTTTGTCTGTAAACTACTATTGGACCCTTTGCAAAGGAGAGGAACAAAAGTAGACATGTTTGACAGGTTAGACAAGTTCAGCCAAGATGGCGACCATGGCTCACTCTATAGAAACATATATTGCCGAAATTCATGTCCAAAATGAGTAAATGAACCCCATTGTGTCCCAAAATGAATAATTAATTTGTTACGGTCTAAATAAACAGTTTTTCTGAGATCGCAAATGTCAATTAGTCAGGTCTTGACGAGTCAACATACAAATGATCTTAGACCCCAAACAAAAAAATCCGAAGACCGTACAGTGTAAAATTTAAAAGAGGTTTTAGATCTTAATTGGGGCTAAGTGTCTAAAAATATAAAATCAGCAAAAAGCCCCCCCAAAAGTATCTAATCTATTTACATTTTTCTTTTGTACTTTGTCATTCACATCAAATCCCTAGTTGTTGAACTGGCCATGCATATTAAATCATCTAAGAGTTTTGATGGAATACAGGAATCAATATGGTAAGCAAGCATATGGATAGGGTGGAAGTTTACAAAGAAGAATGCATTAATGGGATTTTGCATATTGTATTTGCTGAATGTGTGATCCATCACAGATGCTTCATTACAGTCTTAGCATCCAACACACAGCACGTCCTACTGAATATATGTTTTTTTTTTATTGTATGGTGGTATTAAGCACAGTGAAGTGCTGTCATTTGTTCGCTGTAACATAGAAGGGAAGCCAGGGAAAATCCTGCAGAGAAGTTGGTCAGGGAACCCATTAAATTATCACTATGGCTAGCCTTGTAGGGAGCCAACAGCTGTGCATTATGCAGAGACTACAGCTTTCCGCTTAGCAATGAAATATGGAATTGAAAAAAAAATTAATCCTTTATAAATAAATAAATGTACCAATTTATAATAGACGTACAAATACACGGTTTGTGGCTACTGGTACCTGAAGCTCTGACCAGAAACTTTAGTTCTGAAAACAAAGACATTAAACTGTCTACAGGCCACAATGTGTCCAGTCTTGCGCTAATGACCTAGCCAAATAAAGCTTTCTTTTGAACAAAAATCTTTATACACCAAACAATAAGGTTTGGCATCCACTGGTTTTCTTGTGTGATACCCCCAACAGACTGAAACATCATTTTTAATATTTTCCTATTATCCTTTAATTGTAGAATAAGAAGTTCTCCATTTTAGCTTATAAATGTCACCTAAACTGTCAGATTAGGCAGTGCTGAACTTCTTTACAGCCATTATGGTTGCTTAGCCAGAGTGAAAAGGGTACCAGGGGCAGCATACATTAAGATGATGGAAGACTGTTGCGCAAAAAATACATGTTAAATGTATTGGATTTCATTGGGAGTGCCTTTATGGTCTTTATAAGTATCCTGATTTCCTTCATGTAGACAGTTAGGCTTTGAAAGGGACTAAACATATCATAGGAAGGGTTTGGTGGGGTGTCTCTGACGTTTGAACAATGAAACGTGAATGCAGTGGTGGAACTGGTGTGCAGTAGAGGTGCTTAGAACTGGAAAATATTGTGGTTAACAGTCAAGAAGTCCTAGTTTGAAATTAATATTGCAAATTCATATTGGAAATTCACATTAGAAATTCAACATTCATCATTCATTTTTTTACAAAAAGTTGAAATGACTCAAGTTTGAAGTTTTAATTATTAGAGTTATTGAATTATAATTGAATTATTTTAATTATTTAATTTTTAGGCAAATATTGACAGTTATGTACATCTAATGGCTGGAATGGCTGAGCCTTTACTATACCTGTCAATGAGCGGTAAAAGATATAGAGTTTGGTTTTTCACTTGAAAAGGAAAACAAATGTATGAGGTAGCCCCTACTAAAACCAATCCTTTCTATAGGCTTGTAATCTTCCCGGAGAAGAAACGATGG
Source organism: Pyxicephalus adspersus (assembly GCF_032062135.1). Classification (NCBI taxonomy): domain Eukaryota; kingdom Metazoa; phylum Chordata; class Amphibia; order Anura; family Pyxicephalidae; genus Pyxicephalus; species Pyxicephalus adspersus. The sequence continues at coordinate 26,058,088 of NC_092871.1, forward strand.
GCAGCAAGTGTGTAACCCCCTTCCTTTGCAAAAAACAAGACCTCCACTGCTCAACAGTTGAAATCCCCCAATGTGACCCAGTGTGCTCACAGTCGGGAAGGTAATTGGAAACCCTCTTTAAGAGAGCACCATATATCTGCTCTTCACCCTGGATAAGTAGTACAAGGGTATATGAAGCACAGATTTTTTAAAACCATGTTGTGATCCAAGGTCGGAATAGCTCAATTCAGAGTCAAAAAATGTCTTTCAATTGGAACTTCCTGATGACCACTAGTATGGAGTTCTAGGTCTGTTCCTATTGTCAGCAGAATGAGGTTACGGTTTCTCCTACATTTTAGGGGGTCAGTTCTAGGCATACTGACGCAAAATTGGCAAACAATCTTTATCAACATTTGATCTCTTTTCCTAAAAATACTCCTAGAAACAGAAGATCACAAGTGTCAACTAGGTAGGAGGGCAGTGCAAGACAATTGACCAAAGTAGGGGCAGGAAGTATAAATTGAGCTTTGGATTTGGCTTTTAGAATTTTTTAATGGATTTGGCTTTTAGCGTTTTTAAGGGAAGCCACTTAAAGGGGGTAAAGCTTCTTTTGTATGGTTTAACTAGGTTAAAAAGAACAAAATTCAGATGTCTAACTTTTACAGCTGTTTTACAGCTAAAACTTTAAAATTCTTGTAGATGGCATCTGCCTGAATACACACGCCGGCCCCACTGAAACATTAAGATTTAAGATAAAAGTTGCATCTCAAAAATCCTGATAAATGTTTAATGTCTGTACAGCTCAGTGGCAGAACAACTTAGAATTTGTTTTATTATTTTTATCATCATTTATTAATTATCTGTCAGAACTTAGGCTTCTGTTTTGATTTAATCTGCAAATTTTAATTGGTGGTGGGCAACAAGAATTTTGATAAATCTGAATGTTTTATGCAAATCAATAAATTAAAAGAAAAATGACTGACAAACTCAATGTATGATAGCAAAAGCTGAATATTGTTGAGTGGAATAACTTCTCTGGCAGTTGGGTTAATTCATAATTCAGGAGATCTGTTATTTACAATGCAATATAGATTGGTAAATAATTCACTGTCTGTGCATGCAATGGTTTCTACTTGTAGAGAGAATATGTAATCAGCCACATAAGAGGTGGTTATGACTCAACAGAGTGATGCATACAGCTCTGTGTGCATTCCTTCATACAGAGGGCTGTCAGATCATGCAAATCAGTCCTTTACACCATGCCCGTGTTAACAAAAACATGGCCATTTCTTGGTAATCATGACACTAATCTAAACATCTCTGGCAGTACCTAGGTAGAAAAGGTGTTGACAATTAAAACCTCTTGCAGGAAAATATATTAAAATATGTTTAAAATGTCTAAAACTTAATAAAGACCATTGTACTCTTCACAAAAAGAAAAAGAATTGATCCCCTGTACATCCACATATACAGGAAAAATGTTTAGGATGCGGTTGGCATTGCAAATTCATTGATACATACTGTATGCTCCTGCTACTGGCTTATTTCAATTGCTTTTGTGAAGTTGCAGCTAATTATTATTAAGATGTAATTTGTGGATTTACTCTTTAACCACGGATTTGTTCTGTTTATGACGAGCTTATGAAATAAATATTATAATTTAGGTGGAATGGAAACACCCATTGTGCAATGAGAATTGGCTTCGTTCAATTTTGCAAGATCTCTTTTGTCCTAAACATTATCTACTACTTCTGCAAAGGTACTGTATCACCAAATTCTAAAATTTTGGTTACATAAAGTTAATAAATTATAGAAAGTTGGTTATTTCCGGTCTTTGGGTGTATGCAACCTTTAAAAGTACACCTGTAACTAAAAGAGCACAAGGATTGCCATTGGTGGCCTATTTCCAAAATTGCTTGTTGTCGGGCTGCATCTGGATTTAATATTTTAAGCCACAGATTCAAAATGAACATGCTGTGAAAAGTGCTAAATTCGTCATCTCTAATGTTCTTCCAGATAAGTGACTAAAACTATAGGTGTAAAAACATCAGCCCAACACAGAAGAAATATATTGACATGAAATTTTACATGGAACTGGAAAAATTTTGGATCCACCTTATTACAGACATAGATACAGCCAAGGAATATGACAAGGGATTAAAAGATTCCTGTGCTCTCATCTGTTGTCATTGTTTCATCAGTTTACCTGACACTCTACAGCCTTTCCAGTGTTCTGATCGTAAGCCAGGAACAGTTCCCATAGGTCCATGCTACTGGGAAAAACCATTGCAGAACACAGAATTTGCCCAGAGGATATATCACGTGTATTTATCTAGGTAAACTTATTGAAGCTATGCAGAAAAAATATATATTAATAAAGATTTTCAGTTAGCTACAAAACACCACTTTGAAAAAAATCTCTTAACAGCATGATGCAACTTATTGTAAAGCAGAAAATCAATATGCTAAAGTGTATTTAAGTCCAGCTTTACTTTTTAGAATTTCTACTTACAAATAGGCCTTTCCTTATTTCTTTGCTAGTTTTTATTTCCTTCTATCTTTATAATATTTCTGAATTTCCTAACATTGATTTAATTTGTGCTTCGGTCAAAAAAATCGATTTAACTTCAGTAAATAAAAATATGGTAGGGAAACAAAATACACCCCCCCCAGATTTGTAGAAAAAATGGTTAAAATACTGTTGAAAATAAAAAAAATACATATATTTAAATCCAGGAGTGGTTACATTTATTTCACTTGGGACATATTTCAACAAGTCTCCCTGACAACCACCAAATCTCTAGTTATATCCTGCTGAGGACAGGTGGTTAGTTAATTATGCCCAACATAACAATAATACATAAAGAATAAAACTGCATCAAAAATAATCCTTAGATTGCAGGAAATACAAGACTCTCTCTTTCAGCATTTTCATTATTATTGTATATATAGCTTTATTCTACCTCTATGTACAATATTCTAGGTGAACTTCTCAGTTGTGCGTTACCTGTACTACTCATGGTTGAAGAGATGTTCTGATACATATACACATCTCTTTTCAACCTCCATGTACAATATATATGTTATGTACATAAATATATATATACTTTTATATATTATGTACAATGTATTGTCTATTGTACAATGCCATGAAGATGATGGCACTACATAAATTGACAAATCCTAATAACCAATGCCATTTAAATGCCTAAATTACTACTGAAAGCTGAACAGCCCATTGTTAACAAAATGGTGGAAAAAATAGTCCTCTAAATTTTATAAAGTTCTGTACAACTACAGCAGCAGGCAGTAGGGGTGGAGGGGGATGAGATAATTCTGTGCAAATTACACCCAAAAGACATTAAAAATGGAAGGGCACTTTTTTGGTACTTTCCCTAGTATAAGGGCCAAAGTTTCATTGCAGCCTACGGACATGCATGCATTTGTGTAAATGTATACAGGTAGTCCCGGGGTTACATACGAGATAGGGACTGTAGGTTTGTTGAATTTGTATGTATGTCGGAACAGGTACATTATTTTAATAAATTCAATTAGGACAGATGTTTGTCTCAACATAATATTAGGCAGCATGATGTCAATTACTGTATAAAATCCTCACTGTGAGCTAATCACAAACAAAGCAAAAAAAGAAATACTTTATGGAGCCTAGACATTCATTAGGTTCTGGAGCAAGCTGTGCTTTGATATGTAAATAGAAACAACTGCAGAGTTTGTCTTGGTCATTAAAGAGATACAAAAGGCTGCAGAAAGAGCTCAGTCCTTAACCACCTGAGCGATAACCCCGACCTTGGTTCGGGTTTAAAATAATTACAATTATTATAATTACAATTATTATAATTTACAATTATTATAACCTGAGCGTTAACCCCGAACTTTTTTCACTGTATGATCGCAGCGGTCCCGCTGCGATCATCTAGCGTCGTGTTCCAGCGTCGTCCTCCAGCGTCGATCTCCAGCGTCGTCCTCCAGCGTTGGGTGCCCTCTCCGGGAAGAAGAAACCGGCCAGCGGAGAAGAAGCCAGCCGGCTTCTTCTCCCTCCGTAGCGTGTACGTCGGCGCGTATGATGACGTCGGCGCGTGTGCGGGAAATTCAAATTGAAACTCATTCAAACACATTTTGTATTGGATTGAATACAAACTCCTGTATCCAATCCAATACAAAATAATTCAAAATAAAAACAAAGTATGTAATTGGTAAATTCAAACT
>NC_092871.1:26062551-26129988 GCF_032062135.1 Pyxicephalus adspersus
TAAGCTGATTTTTGTGTCTTTTATTAAATTTTATTAAAAGTATTTTTTTTGTTTTACATGATTGTGTTTCAAACATTTTTTATATTCATGATATCTACTAGAACCTTGTTCGGACATATTTCTGTAAGTTACAGGTCAACAATTTAAATTTCAATTTCATGAAAAACAGTGTAACGCTTTTGGAACAGAAATCTAGACATCAGTGTAAACGCCCAGGTGGTTAAGATCACCCACAACCTCAGATTTTGTCTGCAAATCATGCAAGCCCCCCCCCCCCCCCCATCCAGCCTCCTTCCTGCAGCCAAGCAGCAGGGAAGCCCCGTCCGTATCTAGAAGGTGTACGTTTTTCGGATATGCCTAACTCGGGGACTACCTGTATTCAACAAAAGCAGAAACCCATTGATGCTATAGAACACCTTACTTATGATTTCCTGTAAAACAGATCTTAATGAGGTCTGAAAATACCAATCATTAGCGCTAACCTTTTACATAGAAATGTGGATTACGACAATTCATAATATTAGGTTACCAACTGTTGACCATCTTAAACTAATACAACATAGGTTCTTTTTTTGACCATCTAATCAGAAATCCATATTCTTTGGTTTCTATTTTTTGCTTCGTGCTTCAATTGACATGGGTGGTTGAATGGTAACATAATATCATTGAAAAGCATTAAACCATTTCCATTTATATTGATTCTTGTCATGAATGCCTGTCAAAGTAACATAACGGCAATATACAGCGAGTCTATAGCTTAAAGCAAATCTGTCAATGACATAAAAGAGAGCCTTAAGCTAAGGTATGCTTAAAGGGATGCGTCTCTTCTCACAATGAGATCACCCACCTGCCATGCAGCTCCTAAAAGAAATTAATGAATATGAATCAGCCACACCAAGCACCAAAAGAAAAGTAGGCCAGCTGCTAGCAGACTTAATGCTGCCTACAGAGATGTGTCAGCATGACAATAAATACCTGAAAATGTAATCAACTCATATTGCACTGGAACAGAATTATCAGCAACTCTTTGATATTAATATTATTATTAGAGAATTTTCCATAGCTGGTGGAGCGTTTAAAAGCACTCGAGATAAAATATATCTACAGAAGAAGACGCACATATGCAGATGCCTACACTAAGGAAAAAAGATTTACACTAATTAGAATGTTGTCACAGATTATTTTTGAATTTGTAAAAGCAGTCTGAGCTTTCCAAATGAGAACAAATATGTTGATTGAAAAAGCTTATAAAGATATATATATATATATATATATATATATATATATATATATATATATAATTTTTTAATCCAGTTTAGTTTTTAAAAATCTAAATATATATTTATATTATAATTACATAGAACTTGTTAAGATTTCAGATTTCCTATTTGCAGACTGAAGGTGGCATGTTAAGCAACTTTTAAAGTTTTTATATTATGCTAAAAATACATTACTGGAGGGACACACGCCTTCCCTTTCCTCCTGGCAAAGACTAATCAGAATGCAGAACAGGCTGGGTGTGCAATCTGATTATTCTGAATGCACCTTGTAATATTATTAATAATAATAAACTATATTAATAAAGCGCCAACATAATACACAGCATTGTACAATAAATAGGGGTTGCAAATGACAGATACACATAATACAGGAGGTCATGTGATGTGTTTCTCTTGCAGCTATGGAGTTCTTCCTGCACTTTATTACAGGGAACCCTATGGAATTCTACTGGCTTCACTTAAAATGTAGATATTGTGTGTAAACACTGGGCCTAAAAGATACACTATCATAGAGGAACCTGGGTGATCCAGCAAACCCGGAAGAGGTCTGGCCCAGACTTGAAAACAATTGCCAAAAAGTTGCAAATTATTTTAAAAAATATATTCAAGGCTTGTTAGATCACCCAGGTTCATTGATGATATCTATCTTCTCCAATACTGGAGAGCATTAATGCTTTAGAGCTGAATGCTTTTGATGTGTTTTGCTGCTAAATTCATTTAAGTGTGCTTCGGCATGCATTAAAATGCAGTCAAGTCATGTCAACATGTTAAATAAATGTGATTTAAAACCTTAAGGTGTGAAAAAAAGATTTTACGCAAAGTGTACACAAGTAAATAAGGGATAACTACTTCTCCCAGTCCCTAGTCCTATAGTAGACTTGTGGCTATTATGGTACAAAGGGTATATCTTTGGGTGACAGGAAGTAAGTTTATTTTCCTTTTCATTAAAACACCTTCGGTCACATATACAATATGCAGAATGGATCATTATACAACTTTCCACTTTATTAAAAAGGGTAAATAGAGATGTGTATAATATTATATATAAATATATATATATATATATATATATATATATATATATATACCCTCTCCTATAGGTCAGGGTGTTTTCTGGAAAGGAATCCAGAATCAGTAGTAACTCAGGGCTGCTCGTGGTTAGTTTGTTTCAAGGCTCTAGACTTTGGAAAGGAAAGAAATTACAGGGTAGACCTTCTCATTCCACCCAGGGACACACCTGAATTTGCCTTCAACTAACAGGAAGTGCGAGCCATAGGTAGATGAGTCCAAGGACCTGACTTATTAAAGCTCTCCAAAGCTGGAGAGGATACACTCATCAGTGAACCTGGGTGATCCAATCCAGGATTGAAAACATTTGCTAACAAATAGCAAATTACTAAGAAATCTATTCCAGGTTTGCTGATCACCCAGGTTTACTCATTAAAGTGTATCCTCTCCAGCCTTTGAGAGCTTCCATAAATCAGGCCCATTGTCTGAAGTGGCTAGGCTGCAGACAGAGCTCTACCAAGGAGCTGTATTTCTTTGGCCTGTATACTACATATGTAATCTAGAGAGTGTTGAATTATTTCTAAACTGAACTGTAGAGGACTATTAAGTTTTTATATAAAATTGAAAAAATAAGTACTTTGTAGTTTGTTAATTACCAAATCAGCTCCTGACCAAAATGGTGTGAAGGACCAAACTGCACCATCTCACAGGACACCCTTGGTATCAAAATTGTAAATTTACACATGGCTATCAATCAGGGTCTTGAAAAGAATCATAAATAACTACAAATATAGTTCATTAAAAGACATAACTGATGTTATTTATAAAAATACATACAACTATCGTTTTGCCTTTGCCATTGTCACAGTAACAGAAGGTGTCTACATGCTTGCCTCTTTCAGAGGTCATTTAGATGCAGTGCCCCATCATTATATCTCATAACTGTCAATGTACAAGTCTGTAAAGCACAGGAAGTCCAATGGTTTGGGGCTAAAGAACAGTTACATTTTAATGGCCATCTTTCTTTTCTTGACAATGTGGAAAATGAAAAGCCTGTTGACCTTTGTCCCTGGAACCTGAGGTTACTATGGAGACCAAAGTCAGTAATGTTCCAAAAGTCTAAACACCCACAAAAGGTACAAATCACACGGTCTGCAATAATAACGTAAATAAATAGGCAAGCCCATATTCATGTTACGTGGGAGTAGTCTAGAGCCATTTTCTAAATTAAGCTTGAACAACCATTATGAAACTATAAAAACTGGTTGCACTTTGTATGATGGAATTTTTACCTTAGCTTAACCTGCTGCTTTAAGTTTGTTCAGAAACGTAAATAAATGGAAATACAAATATATATAACGTAATACATTTTTCGTTGGATCAATATTTTATTAAAGGAAATTTACAAAAACGTTGCACATTTTTGTTTTTATTAGGAGTAATTTCAAAAAATATTTTTTGACAGTTGAATGATGGGCACAATTTTCTTTTTCATTTTCAACGTAATTCATAAAGTTTTAGCTCTGGATAAGGCTCTTTATTTTAGTTACGGGTGTTAATTTTTAAAGTGGAAGTAAACCCAAAACAAAAACACACACTTACCTTCAATCCTGCAGATCAGTCTGTCCGTCCGTCCGAAGGTTTCTTTTATCGGGTCCCAGTATGTCTTTGATCTGGTGACCAGAGTGAGGGCCAGGCGCCGCCATCTTCTGCTCTCTTACTCTGTGTTCTTCTTCCTATGTCACCCGATCTCGCACTGCGCAGGTGCGACCTCAGGTGATAGATTGGGGAAAAAACTTGCGGATCTCACTGCGCATGCGTAAGATTGGCAATTTTTTCCCTATTGATGAAATGGCTCCTTCTGCGCATGCCCGAGATGCTTTTAAGTGTTGCATTTAAAAAAACACTAACAAACAAAATTTTTACTTTAAATAAAAGGGTTGTCCACCTTTAAATCTTCTTGGACTGAGCTGGACATTTCCTAATATTTCATAAACAGTTATTCTTTTATATTATTCTTTTCCTGGTGTGTTAACTTAGAAAACAGCCTATAGTTACAACCCTAAAAAATAATGATCCAAAACAGTTTCCTTTAAAATTAAATCAGTTCCCTACATGAATAGGAGTTCCTCTTCACATGCTCTTGGCTTTGCTGCTGTAACACATTAAGGTATTTTTAGAAGATATTCGGGTAGCTTGTTTATTGAGCTGAGATGGACAAATTTATTTAAAAAAAAATGGCAAATGTACTTTAATGTATTTACCAGCAGACATGGGAAAATGTATTAAGTGCACTATAAAAAGTTTAGTCTGCGTAAAAGTCTATGTAGTGTAACATGCTTTCACTTTGTACTAAGTGTTAATGTGGTTGGAGAAGCACTAATCCTGTAAAAAGGCTCAGGGTTGGGTAAAGCCATTACCGATAGGGCTGGCTATGGCAAGCTGCTACAGAATGGGTGAACTGGATATCAGCCATTTTGTTTGAGCAAACTACTACTTACTGTAGTCACAGCAAGAATAGCAATTCTAGATGACTGTAATGGGCTCCTGCCATTTACTTTCTTATATGAGCTTCAAAGTGTCCTACCAAAGTGCTAAAAGACAGACGTGAGCTGAAAAAAAAAAGCCTGTCAAATAAAAGCCTTAAAACCTTTAATAAATGGTGAAATCATGTCCACATTTTCTTGCAGCGATGAAAAGAAATGTACTTGCCACTGTGCACCTTTATAAAGGTGACCGGAGGAAACAACAACCATAGATGCAAAATGTCATCAGGCACAAAATGTGATATTTAAAAATGACCCGAAAGTTCCCTGGCCTGTTCGTCTCTGGGAGTGATGGCAAGAGGGGTTGTTATTCCTTCCGGCAGACACATTTAACTCTTTGCCAGAATTGTGTTGAATGTTCCTGTACTGGTATCCTTGTCAGTCACTCTGTAACCTTGTCACAGAAGAAGAATGCAGGAAAGTGATAGGTTTGATGTCCTGTCGGATGCTTGGTGCTCAGCCCCTCTCCGCATCTGATCGCTATCAAACACTAAACCTCTGTTTCTCCACACAGGGCTGTAACTGGATGCCCATAAGCCTCAGCCAGAAGAGATAGCAAATTGGTCGCAATGCCAAGTCGCTTGTTCAGTTTCCTCTCTGTATGCTCTCAAATTCCCAGTTTAACCCCTCTGGCAATTTGATTTGACATTTAGATAATTACTATGATTAAGCCAGTCTCTGATCATGTTTGTGGCTCCGAGTACAAAATAATAAGTAAAACAAAATGAGCTTTAAGATTTAATACCACAAGTAGAAATGGCATACTGTCTGCACATTCTAAGCAGTTGAAAGGGGATTAAAAGGGGGATTGCAGCTCTTTATTCTATTTGACTACATATTAAAAACATCTCATTAAATAAATTATCCAGCCAATATCACATAGGGGATGTTACACAATTTTTAAAAATTGCAAACTTCAAGCTAAATTGATCCATTCAAAGCAAACCAGTCTGTGTAACATTTAAAAAGACTATGTCTTATGCCACTACCCAGGAGCTGGGATGCCATAATGCTAGTCCACTAAATGATTTGAGATGTTTTAATATATATTCCACTTTTTAAAATCGGGTGAACAAAAAAAAAAAAAAAAATTGTTGTATATAAACACCGCCATTTGTTTCAGCGATATATAGCTTAACCCCTTTACAAACTAGACTGTATGTTATTTTTACATGACAATGTCAGTTCAGACAAGGCTCCAAGGTAGGAACAGGTATGTTGTGATAGCTTTTACTGTAAAATGTTGTTCCCTTTCTATTTATGTATAATTATGTATTAGCCACAAGTGATAAAAGGTTTTTAGTTGAGTAAAAATATAAAAAACAAACTTATTTTCCCTAGTCTTTAGGGCTTCTTACAGCTATTAAGCATTCTGTAAAGAAAGCTTAGTAACTAAGTAACTTTTTTGTTAATCTATATATAAGTTTATAAACTGACTTGTCCTTCTGTTTTTTTTTTCCAGTCTTTATTGTAAAAAAATGAATATAAAATAAAATAATATTTTCATTGCAAAATACGATAGTGCTGGGCTTTTTTAGAAAACCTGTCTAAATATGTTCTTGCAGATTGGTGTTATTTGTTATAGGGTGTTGTTGTGGTAAATGTAGCAAAAGAACATATTCTCTCAGTCAAAGAAGAAACACCCTTCCAAGAATGGAACTCTGGTTTACCCAGCAAATAAGCCACATGAGGGTTCTCACGCTCTAAGTTATGGCACCTGGGAGAAAAAGTTAGGAATACTTGGTACTGCTGGATTTAGTTTAGAAACTGTCCCAACTGTCTAAATCATGGGTGTCAAACTCAAATACACAGAGGGCCAAAAATAAAAACATAGACAAAGTCGCAGGCCAACCTTGAAATTTATTGACAAAATTAAGGAAGTTTTTGTTGCCGGAAACTGTAAGTAGCGTCACTATTTCAATGCAGTGGAGGGACAGCTGCAGTCTATATTTAGGATTCCTTTGGGGGCCAAAAAAAGGATACTGGGGGCCAGATTTGGCCCTCAGGCCAGAGTTTTCACACTCCTGGTCTAAATTCTCAAATTATAATGCAACTCAATTATGCATTATGTATTCTTACTATCCTGAAGGTTTTCTGATGCCTGCAAGTGGTCAGTATGAAAATTTTAAAATGATGACATTTTAAAGAAAGGTGTTTTTGTATTATTTTGAATTTAGCAAACATAAGGGAAATTTATACATAAAAGTATAGATTCCCTAATATATTCCCTATAAATATTATAAAGGAAATGCATGGGAAGACTTTGCGCCTGAAACAGGGCCAACAATTGAAAGAAACATCTTACACCTTCCTTTTGGACACATCAAATTAAATAAAATGAGAATAAAATAAAGTATCTGGCTGCTAATTTGCAACACGAGTTTTCACAATTTACTGATTGACTTATCACATTTCACATGTCCATTACAAAATGGGTTTCTGTTGTCCCATGGTTAACAGCGGCTTACAGGCATCTAATGCCCGTGGCTGGTTTAAGCATTCTGCAATATTTTCATTATTTTTCTGTGCTTTCAAATTCTAAAGAACATGTACATGTAAATGGTATCATGCTAAGGTGCTACTTGTACAGCAACTCTGAACCCCTATTTTAACTAATAGAAGGTGACAAGTTTGGCAGCACAGAGTCAGCACTACTTAAATAACCCACACATCCACAATTTTACACCTTACTATTATTACAAGTAGAAGTGCTAACACGCTTCAAAGAGCAATGTGTCACAGGCCCCCTAAGCATCATGATTTGACTGATTCACACCGGCAATAACAACACATGCATGGCAACTTGAACTACCACCTAATTAAATTCTAATAAAGAAGGTATTGCTAAAAAACAGACCATCAATAAGCGTGACGTAAAGGAAGAATAACAAATAAGCCCTTTTCATAAACTGGGATAATGTTAAGCAATTCCATTGTTTTTTTCATTCTACCAGTGTGATGGATTTTCATTGTACAGTCCTAACTGTCCGTGGGCAAAACTGGTAAAGTAGTAGTTGAAGTAGGTGAATATGGCCAACCAGAGCACAGTGGATTCTGTAGGCTTAAAAAATAAACCCCAAATCCAAGTACGTGCAACATTTTAGTTTGAGAAACAGAAAATGCAATCAAGTACTGAGTTTTACATTTCTAGACTAAATGAAAAAAAAAAATCAAAGTTTCAGACACCTCTGAATCTGCATTGGGCATCCAAACTGTATCAGGAGTTGTATGCCTGGCTATACATTTTTTGGCATAAGCTTAAGTCTGATTTTATGCATAGCAAACACAATATGCCCAGTTGCAGCAGAAAGAGCACAAAGAAAGATTGAATCAGCACGCACGATCACACTAGCATGTACTCCAGCCAGAGCCTTGGTATGCCTATTTTTTATTCTAGATTTTGTCTTTCCCAAAAAAATGAATGCAGGTGAAGTATAAATCCCATATGTAGCAGCTTTTGCCTTGTTTCGGGGGTCATGAAAAAAAGAACTCTTACCTTTGCTACCCTTTAATGAAAACAGTGGTGATTTTTTAGAAGTCACTGGTCACCCATTAACCCAATAAAGTAAAAAATAAAAAGGAACACAACTTGACACTATAGCTCCATCATGTGCTGATCTAGGCTCATACCCAGTCTTTACACCATGCAAGTAATCAAAAAAGAAAACCACAGCCATGAATACAGCAGGGAATGTGCAAGAGCCTCTTGTATCTTAATTCCTTTATTGATGAGAAATATTTAGTGCAAAAAGGTAATGCCTTTTTTTTTCTTTAAAAGTGGGCAAGCCAGAAAATACAGAAGGCACCCAATTGATCAGCGGAAGTCAACAAAACAATTGCTTTAGAGGGCCTTAAATTCTTTGTTGCAGAAAAATGAAAACATTTTTTTATAATGTAATGTATGCCATTTCTTTTTCCTCTTCCATTTTCCACTTATAACAATGGAATAACGAGACAGGGACCAAGTTTGAAGCTGTAGCAGAGAGATCAAACATGAAGCATCTTTATCAAGGTGACCAAAGGTCACCTGGTAAAGGGGTCCCTGCGTGGCTCCCAAACATTGTTGGGAATCATAAAACCTTAATATAAACCTTATTTGTTTAAATTACATATTTTGCAACCTGGAGCAATGGTCTTATTTCATTGTCAGGGTTTCTGGGCTTCTTTTATGTAACTAAATTTTGACTACAGCCAATAGCAAGTGTAGCCAGTTGATGGTTTACAGGCCATGTTATACCGGATTCTAATGAAGCATCAGATATTACTCAGTTTCTCCAAGCAAAAATCGAATTAGGAACTCTTTAGCTGTAGATATCATATTCAAATTATTGACTTACTACTTATTATTATGTCATTTCATATCAAAATCTGTAAGATTCCATTAAATCAATGGGACTTTAAAGGCCAACAAATTCAATATTCAAAGTTTTCTTATGATGTAAAAAACATTATGCTTTAATAAATACCATTAAAACCAATAACATATAAAAACCTTTAAAAAAAGACATGCAAGCCAAACACAGTGTTAGATATTCCTGTCAGGGCCACCCTTATAGGAGGCGCATCCTGTAGGTTTCTACGCGTTTTACAGACTAACTCTGCTTCTAACATCAGGCATATCTGATGTTTGAGGCATGTGGAGCCTCACCCAGAACAGGTGGTACCGAACAGTGACAACAGCACTTGGAGTATTTCTCAACTAGCAATCAATTATTCTCAGAAGTAAATTCTTGATTATTCACTATCCTTCATCTAAAATCTCTTCCATGTAAGCACAAATGCTTAAAGCAGATTCTTGTACTTGCTTTCCATTCCCCTAGTAGGAACTTTGCATGTGTGTATCCATAGTTTTCTTACTTGGGATCTCTGCTTGCTGCTGCCCCAATGAGTCCTTGATGGCAGATCCAGGACTCATTGGGGTAGCAACAAGCAGAGATCCCAACAGGAATATCTCACATTGCGTTTTGTGTGCATGTCTTTTTTAAAAGGTTTTTATTTGTTAGTGTTTTTTTTGTTATTTAATAAAAAATAAGTTTTATACATCATAAGAATACTTTGAATATTGAATTTATTGGCCCTTAAAGTCCCATTGATTCATGGAATCTTACAGATTTTGATATGAAATGTTATGTACCAGGGATGTGGCCTTGATAAGTTAAGAAGGTTGGATATTATATTAGTACTAATATTATTACCATGTCAAAAGGGCCAATCTACTGGATATGTGACCACTGCTTGTGCCCAGTTATCGTGATTTATTACCTCAATTAGCAAAGTCTGTTTTATCTTAACCTACAACCCTCTGTACATAACCTTTTCCATTTTTTATAGGCAATAACCCTCTGGGATCATCAGATTTGTTGGAACACAATCCAAGTGTTGCATATTCTATCATAAATTCTCCAAAATGATATTCAAAGGACACAAACATACCTAAATGGGAATCTGTTTAAAACATTTATACACTAAATTACATAAATTTATAGGAGAATATATACAAGGTTCTGTGTATGTTAGAGCAATACAGGCACTGGTGGAATGCCAAGGTCACATCACATTTCCATACATGCCACTATCATTTACAGTCTATTGCTGTACCTGTACTCATCCACATCTACTAGATTGTAAGCTCTTCGGGGCAGGGTCCTCTCCTCCTGTATCACTGTCTGTATTAATCTGTCATTTGCAACCCCTATTTAATGTACAGCACTGCGTAATATTTTAGTGCTTTATAAATCCTGTTTAATAATAATAATTGTATGTTAAAATAGATGCATTTTTATTAGCCAAATCATCTACCTACCTTCTAAAGCAGACTACAGGTGGGTAGGTTTGAAGTGACTACAATATCTCCTGACATATAGGGTTATCAAATCACCTATAAAGTGTTCTCCTAGGATGGAGGCATAAAAAGTTTCAAATATGCCAAAAACATGCACTTTTGGTAAAAGTTAGGTCTGCAGAGGCAGTGTTATTTAAGAGATCTGCTACTAATGTCTTGGTACAAGATACCAAATAACCCCCTTAGAGATCTTGTCGATTTCATGCCTAATAGGATAAAAAGGAATGGCACAAGGCAGTTTTTTTTATGTTTTGGCTGACTATTGTATACATAGTAAGGGACACACAAGACAGGAGCCATACACACAAATATAATAAATTTATGTATGTATNTATATATATATATATATATATATATATATATATATATATATTCTCTGTTTACTTTTTTTCTCATATTAAGAACACACAAACATACACATTTCAGTACAAATAAATGACTACATTCTCTTCAGCATCCTGGAGGTTTGAAAAGGTTACAATGGCCTTTGAAAATATCACACTTGGTGAATTCTAGTGCAATGTTAATAACTTTTAGGATGCACTGAGGTTTCTTACTACATCTTAACCTTTAAGGGGGGAAAAAAAATAAGAAAAGAATTTCTACCCTTCATTGTCTTGCTTTAATAAGCAGTTTGTTCACCTTCTATAATTTGTGTCTTACAAAGGGTATTCTGGTTAAAAACATATAGAACAAATAAGGTCTTTTTAATCACAGTCTTTTATGGGTCAAAAGCTCAGATCATGCTGGGAAAGTAATATTTCTATGTTGTGCTGACAGTGGAACTGTTTTATTAAAAGCAACAGCACATGTAGGGTTACCCTAAAGTATACAAGTACAAATATGGGTACAGTTCAGGATTCATTCTTTATATAGATAGTCTATTATGATTGTGGTCTCTTCTTTAAAACAGGCTTTCAAATTGTATGGTTGTATATATAAAAAAGCATGCATATTAACACCCATCTCAAAAGTCTATTGTCCTCACAAATGATTTTCAAGGTCATCAGCTATCCATACCTATACCACAACACTAACAATCTAGTCTGTTTACTGTAAATTCTGACTCAAGAAAAGCCAGAAGTTCAGATCATTTTGGGTGGTTTCCAACGATCAGAAAGGTTTCCAAAAGAATCTTTGCAAGTTAATGACCTAAGATAGGCAGGTTATTGGAGGGTAGAAGAAGAGGGCATGTTAGAGATTAGTGGCCTTTGTAAAAAAACATGCAGATTGATAGAGACATGTATAAACAATACCTGCCCAATGTCCATTTTGTTTTGGTTTCACAAGTCTTTTTGTGTATAGGATGTACACTGCAGTTCCTAACACACCCACGGTCCATTGGTTTTCAAATCTGCCCACTACCAAACAATTGTACGAAACAGTTTTCACTTATGGGGGTTTACTTTAATCTAATCTGCACTTTCACTATGCTGATGATGGTACTTTACAAATCAATACCAATAATCATAAAAGTAATAAAATAGCATACATATTCCCCAAAAGCCAATATTATTATATTTAGTTTAGAAAACCTTAGGTTTTGCTATGAAGAAAGCAGTATAGGGAAATCAATAGGATATCAACTTTGATTAATGGTTGACATTATTTTTTTTTCCTTTTTTACATTATTCACATTTCTATGTGTACAACGATGCATATTGCAAAATCCATACTTTTAACAGCAAAGAATGGTAACATTCTTCAAAAAGTACTTAACACTAGCTTGGTGTGGATTACAAAATATGTTAGATTTTACAATGTAGGAGATTGTTAAATAAAATTAAATAAGTGATAAAAGCCATATAGCTTTACAAATTACATACACATGCTGCCCAAAATGTATTGGCATTAATGAAACTTGACATAATGCCAATAGGTCAGGATATGATTTAATATGAACTTCATATGATTATGCTAAGCACATTCACCACAGTCACAAATGAAAATATGAATATAGCAGTCAATAGTCAATGCTTTTCTTTTAATAGAAGACAACAGTCAAATGGAAGCCATCATTCTACATTGGGGCTTTCAATTTTATCCTACCATTTATTTTGTGTTGGTAGCTGCACTGCTAGCTGCATCTCTAAAGCTGATAGACGCCTTATTTATCAAATGGCTCTAAAGAAAAAGTGTGGTAGTCAAGTAACATGGTTTTAATGAGTCAACTATGTCATCCAGCTCTAGAAATGGTTCCATTTATGGGCTTCTACTTCATTGCCAGGGTGAAGCAGAAGTGCCATCCACAAATACTCACCTCTAGTATCAGCAGTAATTGGACTTTTGCACAGTCCCTCACCTCCGTCAATATCTTCTTCTTCGATATCAGCTTCTTTTGTGTAAAAGAATGTAAAGACTGATGTCCTTTTTGTCAAAAAAATGTTCCTGCCTATTTTACGGTCACAGTGTAATTTGAAATGTTCTTGTTAAGGGGTACAGAAAAACAGGTATACCTAAATTATTCCATTGATACTACAGGTTTTCTTCCAGCTGTCTGACCTGTTCCCCAAATCCACTTCTCTTTTATCGGTTACAAAGCACTCTGATGTCATGTACAATGCACAACAAAAAAGGGAAATTACACTTGTCTTACTCCATCCTCTGTCTCTGGAGCCTGGGCAACGATGACTTTGTTTATCTTCTGGGAAGATTCCCATGCAATGCAAAAGAGCTGAAACCTCATAAAGGGGAATTTCCAGAATGGACTAGAACAGAGGTTCTCATCCAGGATTCTGTGGAACCCCAGGAATCTTCAAGGGATTGCTAGGGGTTTCTTTAGGCAATTAGAAATTTGTACCTCTCAGGTCACAGTTTAATGGACACCAGTGATCTTTTTGGCTATCTGTACATTCTTCCCAATGGAAAAGACATTCTTCCTACTGACTACAATGCTAACGTACCATGAGTGGTTGATATATGAATTATAGTATGGGTTCCCTTAAAACCTGACATTTATTTAAAGGGTTCCATCATGTTAAAAACCTAGAAGTTATCCCTGGAGATCTCAAATGTTCTGCATTCCACTGGCCTCTCCCTGGTGGAACGGTAACATCACATCTACAGCTAAAGACAAGGATAAGGAAAGTGTAATTTTATAATTTTTCATTTTTAGTACACTTTTCACCTACTAGAAGTAGATGATTTTAGAAAAGCATGGGCGCACAGACAATATATTGGGACGGTTTCAGACAAAGGTCCACTTTATGATACAAGTTGATATTATAAAAAAATATCACTGTGACCAAGTTCCTGATGTGTCTCTGGGGCATGGTTGTAAAAGATCTCTAAAAATCTCTAAAAGATAATTTTACTTTGATCGTATTAAAAAACTTAATCAGCATTCACCCCACTAAAATGTATATTCCTCCTTTATTCTCCTGCAAAATGCATTCTATGTAATCCAACAGAAGTTTGAAGCGGCTTCCTGTAAACTCTCTAGCTGGTCCCTTGCTTCATTTAAGTAGGAGCAGAAAGAACTGCTAAACATTCCAAGAGTAGTCATCTATCATTGGGGTGCAAAGAAATTTCACCGTAGTAATTTATTGGGATTTTCTCCACGAACACACCATGGCCCACACATCCTGTATCTGACAGTTGTTTGGTCAGGCAAGCACAGAATATATATATATATATATATATATATATATAGGGTTGGGAGAAGGAAATAACCAAAAAAATAACTACAAAATAGAATAAAATAGAATAGATATCTTCAACTGATCTGCAGTTTGGTCCTGCACCCAACAGCTCAAAATGAATGTATTCAACTCAAGCACTTTTCTCTGATAAAAAAAAACCCCAGCCACCACTGAAAAATGATTTATGAATACATTAAAATGAACAAAATTGATGCCTTATTTTTTTCACCCCGATAAGAAACTAAAGATGAGATTAGCGTTGGATAACAGCAATGCAAACCGATTGTGATAAGTTATTTTCAGTTTTCCATTTTTCGCTTTCTTCTTCATTAAAAACCTGCTGGTGAGACCCAGCACGGCACCACATCAAAAGAAAAACAAACGGGGATGCAGAGAAATCTGTGGTACAAGCATTCCTTTCAACCCGCAATGTGTAATACATTTCATATAGAGATTTATGATTGTGAAAGAATAAAGAAAA
This sequence comes from Pyxicephalus adspersus, assembly GCF_032062135.1. NCBI lineage: Eukaryota > Metazoa > Chordata > Amphibia > Anura > Pyxicephalidae > Pyxicephalus > Pyxicephalus adspersus. The sequence continues at coordinate 26,077,350 of NC_092871.1, forward strand.
ATAAAAGATTTGAATTCTATTCCCTTAGGAGAAAGGGCATATCACTCCTTCTACTAAATGCATTAGGAATGAAAATACACTATAGAAATCCTGCTTACACAAAAAAAAAAAAAAAAGGAAAGAATTTTCACCACATAAAATGAGATAGAAAATCTAAAATTAAGCAATGGCTTGTCTTACTTAAAGCAAAACTAAATTCACCTGTCATTGCTCTGCTGCAAACAAATTTACGGAGTTTTCTTCTTGGTTTGGCTCTTCAGCCATCTTGATTGGCCAGGATGACTTTATTCCCATGCATGTGCACAGTTCATTCAATCGTTCCCTGCACCTGGGTATGCCAGGATTACACTCTAAAATGAGCATGCATAGGGACATTGCAATCCAAAGAGCAGACAACTTTTTATGTGGTATAGCCAAAAACAAACAATTGGGTTTACTTGGAATCATTTTTATTTACACATTATTTAACTCTTTACCCATGGGTTATTATTATTACACAGCATTTATATAGCGCCGACATATTACGCAGCGCTTTTCAAAATCCATAGTCAAAGGAGCTCACAATCTAATATCCCTATCATAGTCATATGTCTTTAATGAAGTCTAAGAGCAGTTTTCGGGGGAAGCCAATCAACCTAACTGCATGTTTTTGAAATGTAGGAGGAAACTGAAGCACCCGGAGGAAACCCAAGCAAACAGGGGGAGAACCTGCAAACTCCATGCAGATAGTGCCCCGGCCAAGATTCAAACTTGGAACCCAACACTGCAAAGGCCAGAGTGCCGCCCATGGGTTCCCTTACTAAAATTACCTTCTAATTTTAAATCTCACTGTGCGTCCCATACTGGCAACTTTCCACAAAGTGAACTCCTATCAGCAAATAGCAGCCATCCCTGGTACTCTTTTACTGCTGGTTAACAACCCTGCCAATCCTACAGGGTTAGGCAGTTCATTTTTGACCAACTGGGGTGCTGACATTCCCCTGAGGATCTTGGATTTTCTGAATGAGGGTAAATTGAAATTTCTATTTGAATGACCTTAATAGAAGATGGGCCTTTTCCATTGGGAAAATAAGAGCAATTGCCTCAAACTTAATAGATACATTTTCCCCATCCCCCAGTCATAGGATTGGCTTGCTGTTTTTTTCAGGATCTAAGGTCAAATAAAAGACATCCTTTGCAAAATAATCATCACTGGTGATTTTTTTCCAATCTGTACCTGGTGCTCCATTTTCTATTATACTACTAAGACAGATCATGGTTTTGTAGGAAAATTAGATCTTTTTTTTAAACTCTAACAATGTCTACAAAGAAGGCACTGGTAAGGATCTCTTAGGATTTCAAGCGCCTCTGGGCATGGTTCTCTCCTCCCCCTTTGTTACTGTCAGTATCTGTCATTTGCAACCCCTGTTTAATGTACAGCACTGTGCAATATGTTGGCACTATACAAAATCCTGTTTATTATTATTAATAATAATAATAATAATAATAATAATAATATTAATCTGAAAGTTTGCCAAAATCCCTATATCAGGGATCAAAATAAAAAGGATTATTTCACTTAGCTAAACTGGAGCCTTACAAAAATGCCATTGATTTTTTTTACGTGAACTAGAAACCCATGGTTTATTAGTCTTTTAAATCTGCAATACCATTAAAGAACTTATCATAATTATTGATCATTGCTTTGACATTCTTCACACTACTGATAGAATATGCTGCAGGGCAAGTGTAAAACAGCCATCCAGCTACATCTAGGCTGTAAATATTTTCAAGACGGTCAGTCTTCTTTAGTTTAATAAAGCAAAATGAATATGAGAGAATCAAAGTCTGCAGAATACCCTTTCATGTCATTTTCTAATTCCACTGGAACCCTACTTGGCAATTAAAATGAATTTGCCCTGAGGCAGCAGAGCTAGTTAACCTCGTCACTGCTGAAATACTCCACCTGCAACCTCAGGCATGGCCTGGCTGATATGAATTAAGTTAACGACAAACCAGCAATTGACATCACACCTTTGCCAGGGATGACCTTGTCCTTAGTGCTCCTTTTATTGCTTATTGACCATTTTGGAAAATTAGAGCACTTAATTATATGACCACACAAAGACAACTTCATCTTGGTGCTTCCAGTGTAGCATTCTAATTTGCGGCTGACACGAGTAACAGACCATATTATATAGTAAATTGATTGTATATTGTAAATTAATATGCCTTTTTCCATTTTCCTTCTGCTGGAGTCCTTAGGGGATGTAAGAAGCCAGAGGATGATTCAGCCTGGAAGGATTGGTTTGACTGCCTATTTTCAAGTACATGTAAACCCTAACCATAAACTTTATTGCTTCTCAAAGTGATACCTAAAAAAAACTGGCTATCTTTGACCGCTTATATCCTCAATCCGTAATACACAGCTCAATGAAAACCCCATAGAATTCTGCTCTTTGCAGAGCCAATATGCAGATTTGCTTTTGACAGCTGCCAGTCAGAACCTGAGCGCTGCCTTAGCCGTCAAGAAGGAGAAGAGCTGAGCTCTAAGAGAACTATTGTCCCGTCACCGAGATTCCATGGCACTGAGGCAGCATTGATCATACATACGGGTAGGGGGTGGAAAAGCCTTGGCTCCCTTGTAAATATACCATTGAAAACATTTAATTAGATCAGTTTGTTCATGCATAAAAAACCCATTGATGATGCCAGAAATTGTTTAAGCTAATAACTACCTGTAACGTCTGCCGCTGCTGGCTCGTCAATTAGCATTGTTCCCATCTCTGTTACTTACAAACACTTCACCTTAGGAAGAATAGAAGACTTTACATAGTCTTTATCTAGGGCAGCATTTCTCAACCTTTTTAATCATTGAAATAACTTTCTGATTTTCAGGGAACCCCTACTATAATGACAACATCCACAGCTCACAGTACATGTGGTGGGCAGCGAGAAAAATGGTCTTATATTGCAGGCTATAGGTAAGACTGCCACCCTTACACCTAAAAAGTTCATTGGAATCTGGTAAATTGACCTGAGAGGCGCGAACTGCTCATTGCTCAAGGAACTCCTACCATTCTCTGGAGGAGCCCTGGTTGAGAAACACTGATCTAAGGTGTTAACAATGCTCCATTAATCGAGTGAATACGGCGAGATACAGTTATTGTCTTATTACTGGCACCATCACCAGGCAGCCTTCATATCCAAGGACTGGCATGCTGCAACATACACAACTTTTGTTCGGTAAACACAAACATTAGACATTAAAAGTGGGTAAAATGAGGTTGGTAAAAAGAACCCAGTCTTCAGAGCTCTTTCTTTACAACCTTTAATTCAGCTCCAACTTGGAATTTCAAGCTACAAGAAATCCCACAAACGCCAAAATATATGTCTTTATAGCTTAGTTACCTGGATCTAGCAAAAAAAAATAATTTTCTGATTTTGTCTTTTTTTTTTTTCTATTTATTCTAAAATATATTTTCAATAATATTGTTTTTTATGTTAATATCTCACCAAATACAAAATATAACCCAAACGTTTATAAATCAGTCAGAAGGAATAAACTGGAATTGGGTAATGATAGAAGGATTTACATTGTAAAAATAAAGACTTCGGTCCAATCAAAAGTTTCTTTGAGCACTTTTGAAACTTTTGAAATCACCTCATTCTTGGGTAAATACACCAGGAAAGTGTAAACTTTGTATCAAACACCCCAGTTTCCACAATGCAATCTTGGCAGCTCGGCAAACTACTAGGAGTTGTAAACAGTGCATCGTGGTAATTGGAAAGGGTGGTTGACTTCCAAATTAAAACTGAATTAAAGCAAAACTCCTAGAAGATTGAAAAAGAACATCCACCAAGGTCCACATGGCAACCATCACTGGATAGGGAGGTCTAACTTTGGGGAACTCTCAAGGCATAGTTTATAGGGGATTACATACCTGAGATGACACTAGTGGCTGATGAAGTCTGGTAAGGCCATACCTGTTGAGCAGATCTTAATTAACATTAGGCTATGGTTTTAAATGAGCTTTCAGAAGGTGAGAAGCCTTTGGCCCCTCGACATTTAGAGTCACCATTACTAAGCATTTAAATTAAGGTAAAAACGACAGTTCTTTTCTACCATTTGCCCATTTATTCTTTAGATAAACAGTTCACACGACCTTGTGCTAGAGTAATGCAGTTAAATGTCTGACCTTCATTTAGTACTATTCTCTAGATGGTCCAATGACAACTACCATTATGAGGTCCGTTCTAATCTGTAGACCTACCATTAACGAATGTGCAATCTAAGAGCCCTAAAAAGAAAAAACTACAAATATACCCAGGACTATGTCTTGTGGCACTGGTACATTGGCTAAATAAGCAAAATCATTTAGAAGTTTAGCTATAACCTAAAGTATAAAACATACATACTGTAGGTCGAGGGGTTTGAGTAGCAATATCCAGCACACAAATATAGCTGAAAAAAAATGTGTAAAAAATGTCTAAAAAATTATTTAGATCCTAATCTGACTGCACTACAAGATCACTTCAAAAATTTAATTGAGGGATTTAGTTAATGTTCACCATCGCCCAGAAGAGCCCAGAATTATTTTACTTGAATATGTGACAGAAATGAGTAAATCTTATATAAATGCTGTTTGAGGAGAGTCCGCTTCCCGTTCGGGGAAAAATTGACTATGCTAAACGAACAGCCTCTATTCTTAAATCAAGAAATGGAGCCATTGTACTAAAAAGAGAATATGGCCGCACAGGTGTAGCCCTGCACAAAACATGAAAATAAATTGATACAGGTATTTACTTTATACAAAAAATAATAATAAAAATAAAAAAGCCTGTACAATCCCTAAGCACATACTATGAATGACATGTAGAGGGCACTGAAGATCCGTCCTCAAGTTTATGTTTATTGTATATTTGCTAATCCAGACCAAAGGGAGCTTCTTCAGCATTGCTCAGCAACAAGCCAATAAATGATTAGAATGTTCTCCAAACACATCAACAAGTACAGGTTTAATACGAGTACAGTCAAGCTTCCTTCGCTTGAATACTAACAGTGCACATGTTCAAACTTCAACACCACCTTAGGGAAATCAAATGTTGAAAATAGCATTAAGTTTTACAAGGGAGAAAAAGAGCATCTGTTTGAAATGTCATCCAAAGGATAACACACTGAGCTTGTCACATACCGGGCAGGTAAAGACGGAAACTGTCCATTCATGCCATCGCAAGTTTACACTGCTGGACTGGTAACAGACAGGTAATGTCTTTTAGGCTTTCATGCGCCTGGAAAATGTGAATTTAGAGTAAAATGATTTATTTAATTCTGGTGTGAATTTTGCCTTGTTCCTTCATTTTGCATGTACAGATGATGGTGCATGTATGGTGTTAGTGCATTGCGTAAAACTGCTTTATGTTTTTTAAATCACAGTAAAAGATTTTTTTTTTTTTTTTTTACAAATAAACAAACACAACACACATTTGCAAACTATACACTGAGATAGGAAGGAAAACAAATTAGATGAGTTTATTTTAAACCTTAACGAGCTATATATTATTTAGAGGAGCTTAGGAAATGAAAGCCAATATCTGGTAAAAGATTTCAATCATGTAATATGAAAAGTTATATATTTTAGATACAAGGATTGTTGCCATAATAGAGCATGTGCAAGAAAAACTTGTCCTAAAAAAATCACAAGACTATTTACCTTGGTGTGTGTATATTTATATTATATATATATATATATATATATATATATATATATTTTTTTTTTTTTATTATAAATTTAAAAAAAAGTATTAACAGTTTGAGCATTTTATTTGCCAGGCAAAACCTTAAAAACTGAAGACTGCAAGCAGGTAAACACTGGGCACATACATTGGGGCTTACTTGTGCTTGTTTCAGTTACCCATATTTTACATAAATACATTTTTGATGCAAAAGGGTATAAAAAAGCATATGAAACAATCCAAAATTATAGTAAAATGAATAGAGCAATGTTTACACTGTATAATGTTTGCTAATATTTACTGTATTTTCCATATCACTGTTGCACTAAATACCATTCAATTAAAATAATATCATTTTTTTTCAAGATATGTATGAAAAGCTTGGCTTGGTATAATTTGGTATTTTTATTAATGCATGTCGGTGTTTTAATATAAATGGTAAAATGTAACATGCTGCTGTCCAAAATAAACAGATCAGAAAATGTACTTCTTACTAAAGCTGAACAAAAAAGTGGAAGTAAAGTAAGCCAACACAGTAATTTATGTTAGCAGCCTGGATAGTGAATCAATTTCCTTTGGCATAGAAAGAAAAAGGAGTTTTGTAGATTTGTTGCAGTCTTAGTTCACCCCCTTAATAGAAGTAGAAAAGGAAATGCCTATCTATAGGATGAGATTTAATTTTATGATTATAGATGTAATCTATGAAGATAATTTGTACACTTCCATCACAAGGACATTACCTGGACTAAACTGGCATTGAAGAATGATACAATACCTCTCTAAAGAGTAAGCAGTAATTGGATTGCATCATTAAGCTAAATTACATTTTATGCAGCACGGTATCCACAGCAAGTGAGACACAAAAATAATGACTGTTTCTGTGTTTTTGATCATTTTCAAGAGGAGACCACTTTACCTCTAATTGTGTACAGTGCATATCAGCATTTTCATTAAAGGATAAAACTACCTTTGTGACAAAGCATTATGAGGAATGGTGATAAAATAAACTTGTGAATATCACCCATTGTCTATTTTGTTCTAGGATAGCATATAGGCTATCAAGAATGCCCAATGGTAAATTCACAGATATTTGGGCTATGTGGAACGTGTAAGCTACCCAACTCTAGCAATAAAAACAAAAAATTAACACATCAGGAAAGCTACATAAACATTTCTGGGCTCAAGTAAAAAAAGCATTTGCTTATTGTTGCTCTAGCGAGATTTAATTGTGCCATTAAAATAATTACTTGATTGAGGTACTTTTAAGGTCCCATATCTATAAGTAATTATGTTGAGCTAGCCATAAACTTTACATCATAAATTGACTAGATTATCAATTAGACAAACATCAAACCAATTACAAATGTTGTTCATTTTTTGGCAAGATCAATTTTCAATGTATCGGGTAAGCAGATTTTTAATTTCAGGTTCAAAAATTGATTAAAAAAAGAGAGTACATTGTGTGCAATTACGTCAATCATAATATTAACAATGATTGGTTTAATGAAAAAATGCATAGTGCAAACCTTGCATTTAGATTAATAGCTCTTTTCATACAAAAGAAGTATTTTAACTGTACACAAAATTATATAAAACTGTACAAGAGTAGCAACTTTAGGACATATCTCAATGACCCTAATCCCAGACTGTTTGCCTAAATATAAAACTACAAACTGGCTATAATGTGTTAAAAAAAGCCAAATATATGCATGCCATATTTTTCACATGATGGTACAAGCATGTGGCTCCAGCCTGGGGAGGAATGCCAAACTTTTGTGTAATTTTTATTTTAAGAGCTGTTTAGATCTCTAAATAAAACCTATCATTAATCTGCTCTTTGTTTCTAATGCTGGGTGGGGGGCTAATATGCATAATCAATATCCTAATTCTGATGTCCACAACAGTTTTAGGTCTATGCCTGAATTGCCTTAAATAGTGCCAGGTTCAGGTTGTTGCATTTACACCAGTTTAGGCAGTGTTTAGCGAAGAATTGCAGCAGTGCAGACATACTATGTTTGGATCAGACAATCAGTATGTCGTAAAGTATAATTCTTGCCATAAGGCTTTACCTGCACATTTTCTTCTTTATTACAATTCATTCTGATTATTCTACAATTTTTGCATACGTCAAATATGACGACGTCATGTTTTTGAAGTCTTGAATTGCTTGGTATTGCAAATATCTAGGAGAGCATAATTCCACTTTATGTACCCCTCGGGACACTTGGAACATACAACAAAGTTGTCAGCAGTAGGCCATAACTGGGTATTGTTAGTATGCAAGATGTCCAGGTGCTGTAAATGTTGGGATGTGAATACAGCATTTATTGAATATTTCAAATAACCGAAAACTCCATATTTGCCAGTATTTTCTAGTTTTTCCTAGGAATTGGGGGTGCCGCGTGTATGGGAACAGAACCAATGGCATTTCCCCAATGACAACAAGACTGTGTAAGTACATTGACAAGATTGAACACTCTAGCGGACAATGAAATCTGAAAACTCCTAAAGCAACTTAATAAATGGTGTACCTTTTATGTAAAATGCAGTGCTCGGATAAAGAGGAATAACAGCCTTAAGCCATTTTGAAGACTCCCAAAAAATATTAGATTCCTCTGCCTTTCCCATGTTCTGTAGTGATGTGGGGGTTGGCAGAAAGCGCCCAAAAATGCAGCAGCGGACACAAGAATGTCGATTTTGTCAAGAAACTTTAGTTGTCAATATTCAGCAGCATAATCGAGAGAGGCAAGACCTAACAATCTTTTTTACAGGACACATCCCTAACTTTATTTCCAGGATTCCTCCATGCTGCTGGATGTCTTTGTGGTTCTGGAATACCCCTTTGTTCTGGCGCACCAGGTGCTTCCATCTGTGTTGGTCTTCTTCCTTCTAGCTACGTCAACCGATCTAGCACTGAAAGGCACATGTTCGGGTGACATAGCCTTCTGTAAAGTGGGAAGGAAAAAAAAAAACTGAATGCGTGCGAACAGCACTTTCTCTCCCAATGTATCAGATTGGGCATGCACAGATAGGGCAGCCAAGAAGCTACTGGGACGTGTGACGCGAGTTAAAAAAAGGGTAGGTAGTTTAGTTCAAGTTCAGTTTTTTTCATAATGACCCCACACTTTTTAAATAAACCAGTGTTCAAGACAAAGAAAAAAAAAACCTACAACATATTCAGGAATCATACTTTGCCAACTATGAAATTACAAATTACAATGTAATACTGCCTAAAGTTCTGCTTCTTTCATCTTTGAATAATAAAGTAAAAAGTTATAAAAAGGAAAAGTTCCTGTTTTTCAGCTGTGACTTAAAAAAAAAAAAAAAGAGCTCTTTTAAAACTATGCCAAGAGTAGAGCAGTGACTATAAAACTTCCCAGCGGTGTTCTATAAATAAAAGCAGACCAATTAATTTAGCCTTTTGCTCATGTTGTTTTTGAGTAGCATCTGCTTGGTGCCCTGTGACCCGCAGGTAACAACATACTGGCGCCAAACCCTGAAGCCAGTTTTGGAGCTTAATAAGAATCAAAAGGGCACAAGAGCAGAGCTGCCGGATCAACGCTCAGAAATATTGCAGGGATTTAGTAATCTGTTCTGAGGCTCTTTTAAAGCCTTGCTTTTTCACGTAATTGTCAAATATAGCTTATTTACTTACAGCTTCAGTTTAAGTCAATCTCTTTCTGTAATACACTGGATTACAAAACGAATAAAACGCAATTGTTCATCCTAAGTAAATATTGCCTACTTAAACAGTAGCTGTAGCTTAAAGCATAATGTCATATCTACTAAATTCTGCTCCTGCCTTGGAGAATTACAGTTCTGCTATATACGTGCCAATTTAATAGCCAAAACTGGGATATTAGATTAAAGAATAATATATAAGATTAAAAAAAATGTGATGCAAGGTGTGAAGCTCATTGCTGTAGTTTTTTTTTTACCTTATTGTTGCATATTCAAATGTGGCCTGCATATAAAACAATGAACTTTTATTAACACAAATAAGTCAGGGGCACAGTGAGTGACTTAACATGGATCGAACATCATTCATATACGTTAATGTTTTGAATGCATGCATACGTAAGGGTAACAAGTGTAACAATTTACCCCAGAGGGATGCAGCCATCTGTGTACAGGCATTATCCAGGCTCAGAATCTTCCTCCTGGACTGAGATGCTAGTTCAGGGATGCCACAATTACATTACATCATGGCGTCTTTGCAGTGCTTATTGTTGTACAAGTCACAACAATGGCAGATTGTCAATGTAGCAGTGGGAAAGTGGAGACCCAAGAAATGCTTTCTCCTGCCTGCAGCACATGGATTACATCTCAGCCTATGCAAAGTCACTGGAATGGAGTTTTCACCGTGATTTAAAGCTGAAGCTTTTCTAAGCTCATATCAGAACTAGTTTAAGAGCAAAACTGTAAATAAAGGATCATTTCTGTGTGTTATTTAGGTATGTGAGAAATAAAAGCCTCAAGTGGCTTCTATAATTGACCCACCATGCAACACCAATAAAAACCAATTAAGATACATTTTTTTTTTTTTTTAAGTTTAGGAGATAACAATTTTGAAGAATGACAAAATAAGGCAACTTGATCATTGTATTTTCTATGGGCACAAGGATGCTTTTGCCGTGCTTCAATTCTAACACGGCATGCCAGTGGGAATTAGAGCAAAGAAAAACAAATTGGAAGGATCCATGAAAAATGCCCATTTGCATTCACTGCAAAAAAACTTTGACAGTGCATTTTAGACAGCCACACTTAAAAAGCTTTAAAACCCCGGTGTTTAAAGAGTGACAGAAGAAGAAGTGAGTAAGAATAATATAGAATAATATAGAATAACCACAATAAGTAAAAATATGACAATTAGCACTTCTTCACAAAGACGTTCCTATACCTTTGCAATGTGTTATGTGCGTATTCATGCATTTACATTGACTTGTGCAGAGGAAAAAAATGAAAGCACCAAGAGCTGTCTACAGAACAGCAAGTCTTTCAACCTCAATTTACCAATATGATAGCATGAAAAAAGCAAAAACAAACGAACAGTGGTTGAAAGCCTTTCCAATTTTATCCAAAATGTTGCCATATTTTAACTTATCTCAAAAGCCCGTTTGAACAGACCAACACTTATTTACTTCCCTCCATAGATATATATGTACCCAGATACACAATAGGCACTTTATGGTTTTCAGACATTCTAATAATACTTTCAAGCTACAAGCTCGTAATCCCTTCAGACATGCTTAGATCAGACCTCCCGTTAATGATAACTGGTAGTGTTTATGATCTACAAGCTTCCTGACCATCTACTAAGAGATGCCTATGAGAAGTTTAATAACAAAGACACTGTCAATAAGTGAGGCAGTTTTTCCTGGCATGTGTATGATAACTGAGCATCATCCAAGTGCCAATTAAGTCACATCAAGGCGATACCAAGAAATACATCTTCCCAAGTAGAGCTTAATAACTGGACATCACAAAAATGTCTGGCAGAACATCAAACTATGGGATCAAGTAGTTACAGAGAAAGCCACCGCAATCAAATATATTCCCAAAACACATCCATAATAGTACAGATGTTCCTGAGAAATGGTTGTTCATGAGCAAGTTGAGATAGATATGATATATATATATATATATATATATACATATATATACATATATATTTTTTTTTTATAGTGAGTGTATCTTCTTCAGCCTGAGAGCTTTGATAAATCAGGCCTTTGTTCTAACAATACCACTAGAGTTGCAAGTGTTCACAATTTCCACCATTTTTTAGAATTGAATTTAACTCCACAATTTCCAATTCCCTCCAAAAACAAACAAAAAAAAAATTGTTTAGGAAGGTTTTTTTCTTAAGTGTTGTTACTATTGTAGGGTTTTTTTTCCATGCCACGTTTCCCAAGTGTTATTTATTTACAAATAATATTATTAAACAGTATTTATATAGTACCAACATATTACGCAGCGCTGTACATAAATAGGGGATTGCAAATGACAGACAGAGACCCCAAAGAGTCTACAACAGGGGTGCCCAACAGGTGGATCCCGCCCTACCGGTAGATTGCAAAGGCAACGCCAGTAGATAGTGGAGCCCTGCCATTCTAAATAAACGCTACCGTGTACAAGAGTTATTAAGTGCAAGTTTTTATTGTTGGTAGATCATTTTGACTCGGTCATTTTAAAATTAGCTTGCAAACCAAAAAAAGTGTCGGCACCCCTGTTCTACAATCTAAGAGGTGGGGAAGTAACACACAATAGGATAATGAGTTTTACCTTGGAATTCATTTGAACTTGTTTAACTGCAAGAATTATTTATTTGGAATGACCAACGTTAAAATATCATTTTATTGCATACAAAAAGAAATTTTCATTTCACATGCTACCTGTGTCCAGACAAACGGATAATTATGCAGGTGAAATATACCCTAAGTGCTTTATCTATAATAATACAATATAATTTAGGCAAAGAATTTACATGCTCCTGCCAGACATCACAACCAAACTAAAGATTTAACTTTTGTCTACTAGAAAATAGAGCCAGGACATTTCTCTACAATTGCACAATGAAGGGGCAACTGGGTAATCGCTAACTTTTCCTTATATTTCTTACAAGTACATATACAAATAGCGGTGCAGGCTCTCCTTCTACTATGTAAGGATTTTTACTAATAAAATTTACCATAAAATAAAAAAGCCACAATTGTTCAATATCTTATACAAATAGCGAACATTGTTAAAATATAGGTGATATAAAAAAAATTTAATACTAAAATAAAAAGGGTAGACATTGACAATGCACCATTTATTATTTCTTTAAAGGTAACAGGAATCCTCACTCCCTGTAAAATGATAAATTAAAGAGATCATAAATTTAACTGAAAAACAGGAGATTAAGTTACTGTCTTAGCAAAACCTGTTAGCAATATTGATTCTGACATTGATCAAAGAAAAGTAAAATATTAAAGCAACTTCACTGCCAGCAGTACATCTCAAATAACCAGGTATATTAATTATAGCACAGAGAATCTTTTCTAGAAATTAATCCGATTAGAATATGTTTTCTGCCTAGCAGTAAAGGAAATTGTAGCATACTCAAATCAGAACAAGAAAATAGTAATCTATATTCAATAAAAATAACATTAGAACTATTTAATGTTTTTGTTTTTAAATGTCATAAGCAACTGGAAAGTAACATGCAAAACTGTTACTACTACAAAATTGAAAGATTATTCATATATATTAATATACAGGTAGTCCCCAAGTTAAATACAAGGTAGGGACTGCAGGTTTGTTCCTAAGTTGAATTTGTATGTAAGTTGGAACAGGTACATTATTTTAATAAATGCAATTAAGACAGATTTTTATATCAACATATTATTAGGCAGCATGGTGTCAGTTACTGTGAGTTAATCACAAACAAAAGCAAAGAAAAAAAAAAAACACACTTTATGGAGCCTAGACATTAATTAACTCGTTACTTCCTGGAGCAAGCTCTGCTTTGCTATGCAAAAAGAAACAACTGAGGAGTTTGTCTTGGTCATTAAAGAGTTGCAAGGGGTTACAGAACAGAAAGATTTCTTCTGAAAGTCATGGGAACCGCCCCCTTCAAGCCTCGATTCTGCACAAGAACGAGCAGGGAAGTCCCGTCCGTATCTAGAATCGTCTGTATGTTGGATGTCCTTAACTCTGGGACTACCTGTATATGAAAAAGTCATCTGATTTATATATTTTCCATCAGCACTCCCTATTTAGGGTATTTAGCTACCAAAAATGGCCTCATGCTTGACTAATGCCAGTTGTCTAAATGGACAGAAGAGTCAGTTGACAATATTTCTACCTGGTCACCTGTTGGCCAATAAATCTGTCCATCATAGTGATAAGATAATAGGAAGGCAAGGAAAAGTGCTTAACATTGCTAAAGAGTTCAGCTATATTAATATTAATGAAATAATGATATTAAAGCACCAGCAGACGTTGATGCTCTGGTAATATTGAAGACTTGCATAGGTATGCCTAGACCAGCGATTCTCAACCAGGGTTGCTCAAGAGAATGCTAGGGGTTCCTTGGACTGTGGCTTATTGACCTCACCACTAGTTAGAGCCAGCTGCATGGCTAATGTTGTAGTTGCTATTAAATGTGGAATTCTAGCCACCACTATAAGGAGGGCATTATTTCCACTGGCCAGTTTAGAAGGATTTTTCCCTCCCCATTGACTCCAAAAATATTGGTTTTAGAAAGGGGTTCAAACAGACTTTAAATTATTTCAAGGGTAAAAAGCCTGGCCCAGACACTAGTTTTCTGCAATTTTGACCTAGAGCCTTTTAATTATCTAGCAAGCTTTTTGTAGTAGGCAGCTACAATTGTTCAATAAACATGAACAGGTTGAAGGAGAAAAGTAACAAATATATTAGTAAAATGTTCATTTACATTGGAGATAAGCAATGTCTCTCTTAAAGGGTACCTAAACTCAGAATTTTTACTTTAAATAAAAGGGTTGTCTAACCTTTTTTGTAAAGTAAAAAAAAATTGCCTAGACATTCAAGAATGAATGGGAGCACAGAGCCTCCCGGTATACCTATGTCACAGATCCCAGGAGGCTCTTGGCTGCTCAGGCATGTGCAGAAGAAGCCCTTTCATCAACTGGGAAAATTGACGATCTCATGCACGCGCAGTGAGATTGGCAAGCTTTTTCCCAATCTATATCACTCCATCTCACTCCTGGGCAGTGCGAGATCGCGGAATGTAGGAAGAAGAATGCATAGCATCCTGATCAGAGCATAGGAGCCCCGAGATGCAGCAAAAAGTATATTTATTCAATGGCAAACTCTTGTGGGCAATTAATAACTGTACGTTAAAACAAAAGTACAGTTATCCTTTTTCATTGCCTATGTTGTCTAAATCCTGCATGTATAATTTACTCTCTCAAAGCTCATTCTGAAAACAGTATCATTTATACAGATTTTACTGGCATTGCGGTGAACTCCTTGTGAACATTTAACATAAAAGAAGAAAAGCTAACATCTGTATGAAAGAAAAAGACATCTCTAATTGTGTTTTAATTGTTCTGAATTAAACAGAGTTAAATAATTCAGTGTAAAGTGCTGGAATTATAAGCATTCTGCGCAGTACATTTTAAAGCTGACACTTCATGTGTGAATAGCTTGTAAACCGTTTCATGGAAGCTGAGGGAAATTACAGATACAAAATCACTGCAGACAAGCAGAGCTGGAAAGAATAACCGTAATGTGTGGATGCAGCAGAGATCGGATGTGAAGGAAGTCTAAAGCCAAAACAACATCATTACCTTTATAGAGTTGTATTTATTTTTTTTTGCAGATAGCTTGCTTGTGTTTAACTTAGAGTTTGCTTTTGTTTGAAGCGGAATCAAAAACGGTATGGTGGTTTTGGGTGGACTAAGGCAGAGTCTGATCTTTGTTCTCTCAACCTTAAAGGGAGATCTCCCTCCTTATATTAACCCACATATATTATAGGGCCTGCTCCATAGGATCCTAAAATAAGCCCATAATATAGTTCAACACTCTATGCACAAGGTTGCTTTTCCAGTTTAGGGGGATAAAGACAGAGGCTCCCACAATTCAGGAAATACTAGATCACAGACTGCCTAAACTACTAAAAATTGTGCATATTAATGGCTCTTTGGCCTGAAGCTCTGTTCAATGGCAAGAGTGTAATTTGTGTTATTGGTACTGATCAACCCTGGAAATAAAAACGATGGGTCCGATTTATCAAAGCCCTCCAAGACTGGAAAAGTTAGACTATATTAGGTGAACCTGGGTTGTCAATACTATCCAAGACTGCATACAAGACTGTTCATGTGATAAAGCAATATTCAGCTTTTTGCAGTTCTCAAAATTGTTTTTCAACAGCATAAAAACAAAAGGGTCTATTTCTGCCTAAACAAAAAAAAAAAATAAACATTTATTTTTAGTCCCATGTTTTTATTTTTTTTAATTGCATTTTAGGATTCCACAAAAAGCACAACACGGGGGAATTTGAAACTTCTTTTGTTAAAGCTGAAAACAGCTTAATATACACTTAAATCACTTACATTGGAACTTTTATTAGGATTTCTATTTTTGTCAGTATGTGATCCAGACAAACCTACATAGCATAGCCGGGGTGGTGATTTTTTATTGCACTGAAGTTGAACTCCAGGAAGCTATACAGGAAAACAAAAAACAAATCCATGCAGTTCTGTGTATATTGCACCTTTTTAAAATGTATGGATGACATGCACCTTAACCCAGACTATAGGCTTGAAACGATTTATGGTACACATTCCTAAAAGAGGTAAAGTATGGTAAAACAAGCTTTTGAAGATCTTTAAAACTGGACCAGGGTTCTTCCAGAGGTTGCTAGGAGTTCCTTGAGCAATGAGCAGTTTTTGCCTCTCATGTCAGTTTATCTTTTTGGCTATCCAAGAGTGAAATATTACCTATATTGCTAGCCAGTGGGAAAAATTCTTCCCACTGACCACCATAGTTATGTAGTGGGAGCTGTGGATATAGTAATTATAGCAGGGGTTCTCTGAAAACCTGAAAGTTATTTCAAAGGGCTCCCTCATGTTAAAAAGGTAGAGAAAAGCTGCTCTAGAAGTTTGGTGCCCCACAATGGTGGGGTTATTATTGAACTTTCTGACACAATTGTGGGGTGTAATACTGCAGCCAAATTCATCAATGCTGCGGGTTATTATTCCAGACATTGACACCAATGACGGAGCTGTAAGGGCATGTTCATGCAGCATAGCCCTTTTATTTCCCGGAACTGCTCCTCCTTATGCCAGTCTGTATCCTGGTAGGAGATGGATATCAAAATAAATCCAGGTATGTATAGTTTTATTTAAAAATATTTGGTCTGAGTTAACTTTTTGTTTTTTTTATTGCATGTAGATCTATCTACACTGCTGAGAATTGAACAATTTAGAAATCAAACAAATATGATCTGGGATTGGCATTACTCTGCAGATTTAACAAGTTGGTGTGCATATACTTCAGAATATCAAAAAAATGTTCTGTTCACAGATTCCCCTAGTTTTGCAAACCTATTTTCTCCCTACAATTAACAAGGAACATGGCAGTCTAAACTTGAAATGCAGCCCTTCTCTTGCCAGAAAAATATAAGTTCTCTCCGGAGAGTCGGTAATTGCTGGTTGGGATTTACTGACACTTCCACACCTGCAACAACTACAGCTCCCTCAATAATCAGAGCGGAAGTCTTTTGAGATAACAGGGGAGAAATACATTAAAGCAGAACTCCAGGATGTTAATAAACCTTTAATCAAAAGGAAAAATGGATAAATAACAAAAGAAAAGGTTAACTGATCATTAAAAAAATAACTATGCTAAATCATCATGTCATCATCACTACATATTGTAAACTTCAAATAATCACTTTGTAGACACATATTTAAAAAAAGTGCCATGTAACTTGGTGCCAAGACGTCATCTCCTGAACCCCACATTAAACAGCCAACTCAGGGGGTGTTCAGTGCCCCTAACTGCACAATCATTACAGGCCAGCTAAGAGTTTTGGCTCACAAATCCTACCGATTAAAGCTGAAGCCAACACCAATATATTTCAACCAGAGGATTTGTGGGTCTAAATCTGCTGTAAATGGACTACATGGGTGAAATTCTGGCAGCCTGTTGATCACTTAAAATATCTTCATGAGAACCTTAGGGTATTTCAAACTTTGAGTGCATTTAAACTGCAAATTTTAGGCACCTTCTTGTGTTCTGGACAAAGATTGGCCAATCCCACCTCCTACACCTCCATATTGAATGTGGCAAGGGCAGGGCCAGAGGGCTCATGAAGATATCGAATAGTAGGCACTACCATGGACAAAGACAAAAAAAGGGATCATTTGTGTATAAACTTCACTGTCCCATCTACTAAGTGAGGTTGTTATAACTATTTTCCTATTATGCCTCAATTTTACCATTGCTTGGAGCACCAACAGGCGATCTAACCAATTATCCCCCACCCACTACTAAATCCCCATGTAAAAGTTCCCTGCATAAGAAAAACTAAGCAGATCAGAGAAATACAATTTTAGCTGAAAGCAGTCATTTTCTTTTCATTAATATTCTTTTAGTAGAATTCTTAAGTATAACTAGATTGGCACTTTCTGCAGCCAGAATAACACTTAGCTGTGTACTACCAGCATATGCTTCTCCTATGCCACCCAGGAGTAAATGGAAAATTTCCCCAGTCCATGTGCCCAGCCCACACAACATATCTTTGAATACATAGTACAGCATACAAATATTGTAATATAATACAGTTGTATCCTTTATTAGTGTAGGAGTGTCTGCGATATGATGCTCCTTGTCGCTTTATAGCATCATGCTAATTAGCATGTGATCCATCTTGCTTAAAGATAACAAGGAAACAACAAAATGTCTGAACCAACACACTAAATAAACCCAAGTACAGAGCAAAAAGCAGACAGAAAATAATTCCAAGTTTTAAACTGCAGCAGAAGCGCTCCATTTTCATCCCTCATTGTGAGGCCTTTACGATGCCACCCTGCAAGGATATTAATAAATCAGGTGTACATCAGTGAAATAATGTAGAACAGATGCTTCATACAGAATGAAATATGGAATCAACTCTCACGGGTACAAAGGCTAACTAGTTAATAGGAACATTTGAGTTAGAATAAGTATCAGGTATTATCCCGCTCAAGTAACCATTAGCATATTCTAGCTGGGAATAATGTAAGGATAGGGTTTGCATTTTTATGTATTGTCTGCTGCATTACCATATAACATCTGCTTTTACACCAAGAATGTATAATATTCTACTAACACTTTTTTGTGTTAAAAATTGCAATTGTAAAGAAAAAGTGTGCACTAAGGGAAATATACAAGCAAGCTACCAATGCGGACTTCTTACTTAAAATGCTAGTTGGTTCTTCTGAAGTCACAATCAATTCTGAGTTACTGACCTAGAACACGTATAAACATGGACTGGTCTGACTTCACTCTGCCAACTTTTGCAGTATAAATACTTAAGAACATCTGCTGAAAAATAATTAAACCCATTGGATCGGTGTGAGAGCCAAACTAGCCATTAGCTTTCCCAGGTGGTCAGCAATGACACCCTCCATATATCTCACAGTTTAGATTTTAAGATAAAGGAAACATACAACCACACCTGTCTCTATATCATGGATGATGAGAACATTACACACCATACAAGGTCTACTTATTTTCTTTACCAATCATTGTGTTTTTAACAACCCAAATGGAGCATAGTCATGTCCTAATTTGTATTTCGGCTTTTGTTAGGCATACTTGTTGCAATTTGTTTCATTTTAAGGACATTGGCTATGGTTCCCTTAGTCTTGAACTGTGCATTATTCAATGAAGGGAACCTTTTACAAAAGCACTACAAAATGCTAAGTAGTATTGTCAGAGTTTTCTTTTGCTGGAATACAGAACATCCTCTCTACTGGATGGGATTTATGAGATCAATATTATCAGCCGTGCCCAGTTCTCCACTACTCGCCTATAGAACACTTCTACTTTTAGTATGCCAAAGGCAGTGCCATCAGCGTAACATACTTGCAGCATCCAGGAAAAAATGTGTATGCATTGCAGAGATGTTACTGAATGTATTTTTTTTTGCCAAGATATACATTTTAAAGTAAACCTGTGTATAATTTAATGATGTGAACAAGCAGCAGAAAGTTTACACCAATAATAATAATAATAATAATAATAATAATTGTGAAAACAATAAATGATAAACGATTGGGCAGCTTGCTACTGATCAGTCCACATGGTAGGTGGCTTTTCTGAACACCAGAACTTCACAGCACTAGGTAGCCCAAAGTGTTGACTTTCTAGCTGAAGTTGGTATTCAGAAAAAAATTGTTCAAAGGCCTTTACGGTTCCTAAACAGATATGACAAATTGTGTTATTTTGGGTCACATGAAGACCTCTTACTTCTTCGCAACTCCTAACTTCTCCATTAAAGAGGTTCAATAAAATGAGGACCCTGCCATTTTCTTGTTGCTAGAGGTTAGGTTTCCTTACACAATTTGGTCAATATATACTTTGGAACTTAGGTTTAACAAAGATACAGTTTATTTATCCACCGTAGTATTATGAGATGTATATACAAACAGTAAATAAAAGGTGCAATTTACAAGGATTCAAACATTAGTAGAACAATTGTTGTCACAGTTATCTTCAAAAAAGCGGTAACTAGATAGATAGATAGATAGCGAGATTGGAGTATCATGCTCAACTAGACAAATTCTAATTTAAGCTGGAGTGATAGTTGGTAGGAAGTTCTTTAGGTCTGACACGTTTCGCCTCTTGGGCTTCCTCAGGGGTATTAGAAAAGACCATACAAATAATGTCCTAAATTTGAGATGAGCCAGAAAATATATTTTGAAGTTTATGGTAGAGTTGGTCCAAGTTGGGTGGAAAATAGTTGTTACTGGTGAAATCAAGGGTATGTTCTAAACCAGGGGTGTCAAACTCTGGTCCTCAAGCTCCTTTTTTTTGGAAAAAAAGAATTCCAAAAATGTACTAGATCTGTCCCGCCCGCCTGCGTTACCACCTCATATCATCATTTTCAATACATAGACATTATTCCTGTACACCCATCATGTGACACAAAGCCTACGCAATGATCACATCGTCCCTGACTACCAGGGGCATCGTGTTTGTTTCAATCCATTAGAGACTACATAGTGTAATGTTTAGTGTCAAACTTGTGATGTGAGAGGATGAACAAAACACAGGCTGCATAGATAGATAGAAATTAGTCTTTTAAACCCTAAAGTGTTTGTAGAGGGGTTAGTTTTTTTTAGTTATAGATGAAGTAGGAGCAGAGTCACTGGCTGTCGGCCAAAGGACTTTCTTTAGAACATATTCTATGGCTACTTTTATTGAGTCACAATATAGCAAGTGTTATTGTTAAACGACCAAAGTGCTAAAACCATTTTCTGGCAAAATGTAAGTGTAACATATATGGAGCCCATAGAGGTACTACATTTAGATCACCGTTTCAAATGAGTTTTATTCAACTCTTGGACAGAGATTGAATATCTGTATCGAACATTGTGCTGCCAATGTACACTTTGTATGTTATTGACCAAGATGAGCTTCTGGAACAAATGGCTGCATGTTCTGAAAGGGCTTTTGTGATAAGACTGGATGCAGAATTACTTTTTATTTGGCAGGTAAAAGTTATATATGTTCAAGGCAAAACTGGATAACCATTTTACCAATGTAGCCAGTGGAGGCACCGAGTCAATTCCATCGACTAACCGAAACAAAATAATAAACATGAATAAAAATCCAACAAAAAGATTAAACTACATACAAAAAAAACAAATTATGCATATATTTATAATTTAATGAATAAAAACAATTTTTGATATATAATTAGTGACATCTAAAACAATTTCTACTTTTAAGAAGATAACATCAACATGAGAAGTGATATGAAGCAAGCATACCAAGACGACAACTTTGTTCAGCAAGCACACTGTAAAAACAAGGATAGCGGAACAAAGCCCGAATGCAATAATAAGCACCAAAGCACAGGCTGTAATCACAAGCCTTAAGGGAGCAAGACAAGATGTGAGGAAGAACAAGTGGAGGGAGTTAGCAGCCATAACAAAGTGTCAACATCAGAGCTTTTTAATACAGCGAAGCAGCTGAGTGAAGTTTCTAAAAAGGAATAGGCACAAAAGCCACCCCAATAATTGCTTAATGCTTCCTCTATCTTCACTTCGTCTATATGGATTAAAACAGAATTAGATTTTCTGGACACAGGGAAAAATGGCAGCAAATAAAAAGACATCCAATTATTTTGTTGTTTTAGCAAGACCACAATGACCCACAAGAGTTAATTTGAGCAGATCTTGCGCTGAAGTGCCATCTTCATTATTACAGTTGCAGCAGAAAGTAAATTTATGCAAGGGATTGCACACCGAGGTCTAATCCATTTGATGTAAATCAATGCATTGCACATTTAAATGGCTCTGCTTTCCTTCAGAAAAGTATATTGAAGTGATTCATTAGCCACTGAACTACACACGAGAAATAGAGCAATTCTCCAAGGCATGCCGCTGCATCTCAGCTAGTCAAATTTAAACAGCAATCAGATCTTCTAATAAGTCCTTTTTGCTGGCATTTACATCAGAGGAGAACATGATTCTCCAGATTAAATTAATAAGGGCCAAATTCTTTGGGGGTAATATACACTAACAGTAAAGTAGAAAAAGGGACTTTGTACTTCTGCCGCTGCCCTGACCTATTTGTAAGCCACTTAGAAAAAGTCTCTCACTTTTCTGCTATTTGCATAACCTGAGTGTTTGCTACAGAATCCAGTTGTTGCAGACAATAAGCTCAGTTCACAAAAATTTGAAACAAGTTGTATTTTTGCTAGCATTGTTAAAGAGTTTCTATGAGTACTGGGACAGTTCTAGGTGAAGATAAAGTAATAATACAGGAGACTGTAACATCATCTTTTAGAAATGTTTGCCATATAATCATTAAAAAGCCATGCTTGAGCTTTAGTTAGAATAGACGCCATCAGTCTGCTGCAGGCAAGAGGAAGCATTACTTCAATCTCCACTCAACCAGTGATCGAAGTACAACATTGTAACCATATGGGAGGTCATAAAGTGACTAGGGGACAGGGAAAAAGCATACTGCAATGCCACCTATACTTTCATCTTAACATTCTAAAAAGTGATATTGCATTTAGGTCATTGCTTGACATTGATCAAAAACTGATGGGAAATTCCTGATCCAGGTTTGATCGATACATCAATCAAATGATGAAGAACGTGTGAGTGTTTGATCAACTTTTTTCTTTTTTTTACCAATAAATCTAATAAAAAATTCTAATGCAGTGTTGTATTATATAAATGTGAAGCCATTTATAATGCTAGCTGTATATTACCTAACAAATCTGACACAAGCTCTTACACGCTCTTACTGAGCCCCAAACTAAACAAAATATAAAGGGCTTTGGCTGGACATTCTTGCACCTAACATACCACACAGGTCAAGTGGACGATGTAAAAAATGGCAAGTAATTGAAATGTATATGCTGCGTAGTGATCTCAGAAAAATCAAAAGTTTTGTGATTGGAAAAATTTTCATACCACATTGCATCTTAGAAAACGCATGCAGGTATAATTTTAGCTTCATCAATTCATACAAAAAATACTGGGAAAGAACTGTGATAATATAATTTATTATATTTCAGAGTAACATGGGAATATTAAGAAATGCAGAAACCTTTAAAAGGCATGCAACCACATCCCCATAGAGAAAGCATCTACTCATGTTAGCAGCCTGAGAATACAATGACAGGCAGAAATACCCTAATAAATGATGGCCTCCTTGCACCATATATCACCTGGTGGCTCATTGTGCATAGTCCCCTTTCTTTCACCGGTGATGTTTGTGTAATTAGGCCACAGCGTCATTGCAACAACACTGTGCAGCATGCCCGTCACGTACCACCATTAATGCAAAGGACTGATTCTCTAGGAAAGTCTATGCTAAGTGCGGTAAAATGAAGCTACTTAATTACATATAAAAACACACACATTACTTTGCCAATGTTGAGACAACTACATTCCCTGTAAAAATAACAGGAGAGGTTGGGGAATTTGTTCACCCGAAATGAACCATGAGAAAAAGAGCCTTGAAGAGAACCTGTTTATGGTGGCACAGATGTTTGCCATGCTTTTTAGGCAACAAAAAAAAGGCACAATAGGTGCAAATTAAGTAGTTGCTGGTAGAATCAATGAAGTCATGATGGAAGAGGACCCTGCCTATAGAGACCAAACTATATCAGTCTTTCTCAACCCCAAAGTTGAGACACCTAAATTGATTTTCAGGTCATGGAGAACTTTTACTAAAATCAATCTATAGGAGTCAAGTCAAACAAATCAAATTGGTGTCCAGTGGAAAGAATGCCCCCCTTAAAGATAACGAAAAAACCATTGGAGCCATGCAGCTGGGTCTACCAAATGGTGTTAGACCCAGAACTATGCAGGCACCATCAAACTGAAGGTCAATCGACCACAGTTTGAGGAACCCTTAGCAACCTCTAGAGCAAAGGTCGGCAAACTCTGGTCTTTAGGCCAGATATGGCCTAGCTGGTCTAACCTAATCCAGGCCGGCAACCCGCAGTGGAGCCCGAACAAACTACTTTCTATTTCCTGCAGCCCCATGTATTATCGCCTAGGTAAATAGGGAACATTTCCCCCCTTAGGGGCGTTCTTGGTGAGAGGCAGAGCCATTAGGGCTGGACTCGAGAGAGAGTCCAGCCTAGTGTGCTCCTGCCTACTGCTGAAATGGCCAAAAAAGTTTGCGGACATCTGCTCTAGAAGAACCCTAGGGTTCCACAGAACCCTTGAAATAACCTTCAGGTTCTAGGGAACCCCTGCTATAATTACTACATCAACAACTCAGTAGGAAAAATGCATCTAAACATTACTGGCAAATAGAAGGAATACTACCTGATAGCCAAAAAGATTATTAATGTCAGTGGTAACAGACCAGAGAGGCACAAAACTGCCCATTAATCAAGGAGCCCCTAGCAACTACGGAAGGAACCCTAGGATTCCACAGAACCCTGGCTGAGAAAAATTAACACATATTGTTTTAATCAAAGCTGCACATCTAAAAATGTATTTAAAAAAAAATAAGTATGAATATTATGTCAGCTGCCTATATTTCAGAATCCATTATTCAATCTGACATCTGGTTTTATTCCAGGTAACTCAACATGTAAAGTTTTCCATCATATGCTCGGTCTGAATTGCTCCGGTATGTGACAGTTTTACGTTAAATAACTGACTTGAGCAGAACGATAGCTGCACTTGGAAGAGATCACAACACTGCATGGTGTCTGGACACTGGAGATAATTATACAAAATTGCTGGCCCTACAGAGAATTTTGTATTACATAGAAACATTAATCCAGACACTGACAGACCAGGAAGAGATATGTTACCTGATCAAATTAATGAACTGCTGCATGTCTAAATGCTATTTTCTTGGGTACAGATTACCTATAATAAATACTCCCATGAATCTGGTCGGGTGTTGCTGTCACCAACTACATTCATCTTTCAGGCTTCACAAATGTTCTGTAGTTTCCAATCATGATTGCTTTAGTTAATGCTAGGCATACGGAAAAGCCTGTGTCCTTGTTATACCTTTGCATCTCCTTAGCATCTAGTTTTGTTTTTATTGTGACATATAACTTGATATGATTACATGAAAAATTAAATTAAAATATAGCTTCATGCATTAATTGTATGATGAAGGGCAAACCTACAGGGCACTTTAATGGCAGCCCTACCGCTTGTACTTACTTTTCTTTGCTCCTCTATAGATCTATTTGGATGCTGGAAGGAAAGGGGGCTTACTGACCTTAAGTGGACAAAACTTGCACAGGGTTGAAATCTCTTTATCCCTATGCAACAGTGATGGGTGTCTGTTAGACCAATCAGCAGGCACTATCATTGTCAGATAGGAGAAAGTGGGGAGGGTGACATGTATCCAACCTTTAAGGGGTGATTGAGCAGCAGTAGAACATGGGGGAAGGTATGCACTGCTAATGGTTCCTATTAATAATTCCATTACTTTGTCCTTCATAGGTAAAATATGGGTTTGCAGTATTCTCCCCAGCCCCTTTTTGCCGGGTTCACAACCCAGCACATTTCAGCACCCACCCGGCTGTTTTTGGTTGGTTACAATACAGGGGCTGTCACCCTCCTACAATTTCTTGTCACACGGCTTAAAAATGTTTTGGGTTGTACAGTGGGTTTGCATTAAGGAAAGTTTTTTTTCACTTCCTTACCGAAATGGTAGACCCCTGGCTGCAATACATAACAGAGTAACTCTGCTTTACAATGAAACCAAACTACATATAAAAAACTAGTGATTCACCAATTCCAATCCTTACTTCCAAACAGTGCTTTTATAATGAGCAAGCTGAGCCTGATCTACTAATGCATGGAATAAAAATTAAAAAATGAAGAGCACCAATGGTCACTTCAGTTGAAGAATCGTTTTGTTTTTTCTATTCTCAACTGTTTGTTTAAAGAGAACACGGGTAAACCTTGGTACCATCCTGATTAAGTACACCAGGCCCATTGTATTGGGTGAACATTTAAACAAAACGCTGCAGATGTTTTTTAAAGTCATTAAAACTGAAGGGTTAATAAACTAACATTAATAGTACATAACAAACTTGGAAAAAATACATTTAAAAAAAAATCAAACACAAACTTGGCAACTTGAAAATGAACAAGTGAAGGTCTCAGTGAAAATCTTATGAAAAATGACAGAAGACCCATAGGGGAGCTGAGCCAAGTTTGATTTTTAGGCGCTGTTTCCATTATTAAAAAGTGGGTTGTATTGCATTATAATGCAACATACAGCCACAGCTATGTGGCTGCCCATTGTGATTTATTATACTGAATTGGGCCGTGCACAAAAATGGACAGAAATTAATAAACACTGCAGCACAGCGCATAATTGGGGGAAAAGGTTTCACTGGAGAGTTTGAGATCTTCATATACATTTCACTTTTACTAAATAAAACTGCTAATTAATTTTCTATTTATTTATACACAGCATAAATTGGGTATTTTTGCTGTCTGTTTTTAAGGTCCAGACCTTTCATCCTCATTTTGTATGCACTATTTGGGGAGTTTTTGTCCTGAAACAAGTCAGCAGACATACTTGCATTGCAGCATGCTTGTTCCAGGTCGACAATATGCAGAATGACAACCCCACAGTCTGTCCCTTATCCATATCGGCAATGTCACATTCTGCAAAGCAGAATCAGTTTAAGACTTATGCTAACATTAATAAGTACTACACTGTGAAACATTAGTGGTTCTAGACACTGCAGTTAATTTAATATGGGAACACCTACATTATTCAAGGCTTTGCCAGACATGTTACTTTATCTATCAAGTCATGAAGATCATTATTATTAGTTATTGATTTCCCTAAAACTACACAAAACAATTATATAAATCTATTTTTATTTATATGGATTTAATATATATTACAAATGTCAGAAAAAAAGATCAGGCAGGTTTTGGTGCAATACAATCATCTGATCACTGAATTGTTTTATTTCCATGAATGCAAAACTTGACTTTCTGTGCTTACTGACATTACCCATGCTTATATAACACATGCATCCAATGTACATCTAATGTATATTATTAGGCAGCAAAGATGTGCATCCAACGTGAACAGATAACTGAAGCAAATGCAAATGGATTGATGTTTGATAGCACACTCAATCCTATTGTATGTGCTTCATTACATTCTTGATTTGCCCACAGAATGCAGAATAGTGAACAAATACATACAGCACGCATACTCAATTATATGTGATTATATATATGCCAGGAGATAAAGATAGATAGATTTTATCAATAATATTAATAATTCAAATAAAAGATTATATTAATATATATAGCTGCAGGAACATAGCACCATTTCCTATTGTATCTTTGTTCTACAATGCTTATGTATACATTTTCCAAGACTCTGTGCAGTACATGATTACCTATCCTTCCAGTGAAATCCTTTCTGCTGATTCTACAAATATTAGGTAAAACATTTATTTCAATATTCGCTAATTACAAAAACATAACTCATTTCTAAACGTAGACAAATTCCCTGCTAATGTGATTTATAGCATTTCTGTAACCTTAATAAAGTGTGCAGTAACAAAATTCCTGAATGCACATTTCTACACTACTCATCTAGCAGCAGCAAACCCCTTGCATTTCATATACATGTATTATATGCAATTTAGGTGGCCATGGAAGTTAGAGGGAGGACAGAGGTGTCACGCCTGGCTCACCTCTAGGTAAAACAATAATGGTAGCAGAAAAATATTGTGGTTAAATGTTAATGTTTTAGTTCTTAAGGAAAACTTTTAAAAAATACTCAGGAGAGGAAAACCTCTGAACTACAAATGATAATTCTATTTGACACAAGAGATAACAGATTGAATGTGGACCTCAGCTTTCTAAATCACTATCAAATTGTTTTATGACCAGTCTCACCTCTGTGACTCTTTTCTCCCCCCTCCTATCCTCAAGCCGATTTCTTTACCCCTTATCTGATTAACTTTTCACTTTTGTTATCCTGTGTTTTGTTTTTGCCTTCTCACTTTTATTATCTTGTGTTTTGTTTTTGCCTTTTTTTATTTTTGGAGATTATGGTCATAACAGACAATTTGTATGTCATTATTGCTTGAACCAGAGAAGAAGTGGGGGTAGAACCCACAAAAACTTGTCCTGAAAATTATCATGGGCAGAACCTAACTCTGTTGATGTTGCAAGTGCACTAAGGCACACGTGCAAGATCCTTTCCAATGACAAACGACTGCACGATGCATGAACGAGCGCTGTACAGCACTATTCTGCTCTATGGAGAGGGGAAGAGGAGAATGGGGGAGCAGCACCCCCCACTGTGCTCTCTCCTTTTCACTTTCATTGTGATCGTTCGTTGTCCATCGTCTGTTGATCCGCCAGAACGGTTGTTTGGACGATGAACGATGAGCGCTGTGCATACGCTAGATTCTTGTCCAATATTGGCCCTGAGCAGATTATCAGCTGAGAACCATTGCACGTGTGTACCTGGCCTTATACAGCTTTGATTACTTTATGTATATGGTTACTACTAATTCTTAAAGATCAATGACTTCTGGAAAGTGTGGGGTGCACTGCTGGTGTCACTTGGTTCGGCTAATATCTAGTAACTGTCACATCACTGACCACAATGTTTCATGGGTACAGATGGTGTACAATTAGGAACAAGCTATTTAGATTTCACTTGAAAAATATGACTGCAATGTGGTTCCTAAAAGTAATTGAACTCTTCTTAAGTTCTTTTCAGGGTCATTCGAATTTGCCAGGAGCAAAGCACTATAGTGGGTAGCAGGGTTGGCTCAGTGGTTAGCAAGGTTGACCTTTGCAGAATTAGGTCACAGGTTTAAATCCCAGCCAGAACTATCCTCAAGGGGTTTGTATATTCCAAGTTGGTTTCCTCTCATCCCCCCCCCAAAAAAAATGTTAATGATATATGACTATAGTAGGGATATTATACTGTGAGCTTCTTTGAGGGACAGTTAGTGATATGACTGTGGACATTGTAATGTGCTGTAATATGTCGGTACTATATAAATACTGGCTAATAATAATATTAATAATTAATGCTAAGAATTAGTGTACAGAGGTTTGCCATTCCCCTTCATGGAAATGCAAAAGTCCCCTGTGTTTCCGATTTAAAAAATAATGGCAATGTTGAAGTTTGTGTATCTACCGCTGTTATCAACTGAGGAAAGTGCCTCATACTTTGGTAATTGCAGCTTACGTCAGCAGCTCTACTGGGTGGTTAGAGCACTTAAAGCTGTGCCCCTTCCCTTGTCTGCAGTACTTTATGGGGTCCATCACGCCTACAATTAGGGGGGGCACTAACGTCATGCTATGTATTAATTCTGATACATATAATACAGGGTTCTCCCCAGGCACTTTCAGCTGGGCGCACCATCCGGCATTTTTCAGCACCCACCCGGCTGTTTTTGGGTGGTTACCAAAGAGTTTGGTCACAATACAGGGGCTGCCACCCAGCTATAATTTTTTCCCACCCGGCTTAAAAAAATTTCTGGGTTGAGCACTGTAATAACATAAGTCACTAAGATTTAAGACATGATAAACTTGTGCCTAAAGGACGGTGCTTGTTTCTTAGTTGCCTATTGGTTGTGAATACTCTAATTCTTGTTAACATTAAGAGCTTGTGAGGTTATTACTTTGTTGAAGAAATATAGAGTGTGTAAGCGTCGTTGCAGTTTCAAGTACACAGTTAAAGTGCCTTAAACTCTGTTCTCCTAATATATTTTATGTGGGGTGTCAGCCCCCTACAGTAATAGGAAACTAATGTCATTTTTTGTGACTAAAGTTTACACTTAAATCTTAATAACTCAGCATATCGCATATATTTTTTTTTCCATTTTGTTAAAGTTTTTAATGAAAATTCTGT
This sequence comes from Pyxicephalus adspersus, assembly GCF_032062135.1. Classification (NCBI taxonomy): domain Eukaryota; kingdom Metazoa; phylum Chordata; class Amphibia; order Anura; family Pyxicephalidae; genus Pyxicephalus; species Pyxicephalus adspersus. The sequence continues at coordinate 26,107,164 of NC_092871.1, forward strand.
GTGAGTTTACCTATAGTTATACAGTTATATTATTGTGAGTGGGTATGTTGTCAGGTGGGGTGCCATCTATAGTGCCATGACTATCTGCTGTGTGATAACTGATGCTACCCAAGCAGAATATATCTTTCATTGTTCTGAATCCTAAAACAAAAATTTAGTTGTTTGCTATAAGTTACTGACTACAATACTACCGTACATGCATTGCATTACTGAATAAAGTCAAAATCAAAAGAGTAATCTGCAAGTGTCTTAGGCCAAAATGAAGAATCATCCTTTATGCTTTCCGACTACTCTAAATACCTGAACTCCTTGTGTTGGCTGTCTGTAAAGGGTTTCCCTGCTCTTTAGTCTTTGCATATTCAAATATAAACTCCCTTTCTGCAAAAAAAACATCATGATAGTTGATATTCAAACTAACAGCTTAACAGCCAAACACATACTCCTACACTGAGTTACCAACCAATAGATACATTTTCTGCCCAATAATGTGATTTATATACCCCTGCCACACAATATCGCCAGAAAGAGACAAAGAGCCCAAATAGTTATCATATCGCCTTGCAATTTGTGAGCTCCTCTCTGCATTCTTGCCTACTCAACATTCCCTTCACGCATAAGTTCCTTTACAAAGGTTTAACTAACCACATTGTGCAGTAAATTGATGATTGAAATCATTCCCATTTGCATCTTACAGATTTCCTGCTTGTAGAAGGTTTTTTACTATAATGATTAATTTTACATGAGTATACTAACAGTAGGGTGATTTATAGGTCTGCTTGGCAGTATGTTTAATACCTGAAGTCAGATGGTTAAGTAAATCAAAAAACAAATATATCTTACAGCAGCAGAAGGACCTAAAACTTAACTGCAATAGGAAACTGCTCCTGGGCCTATGAGATGAAGGTGCCTGATAATTTCTGCTGTAACAATATACAGAATAAAGACAAATCCAATAACCAAAATCCCTTCAAATATGCTTTTTCCTTAGCAGTCAATTTGTACAAAATGAAAATTTTAAGCGCAAAACAGTTCAACCAATGCTTCCTTCATTTAAGATCTCTTAAAAACCATCTTTTCGAACTTACTACCCATCTCTTAAACCCTTACTACTTCCCACCATTTCATATCCCCCCACCTCTTAGATTGTAAGCTCTTCCTCCTTCTGTGTCATTGCTTGTATCTGTCATTTGCAACCCCTGTTTATTGTACAGCGCTGTGTAATATGTTGGTGCTATAACTAAACTGTTAAAAAATAATAAAGAGGGGACCCCTTAGCCTGTAGGTTTGGATTATCCCTCTGAGCAAGATAAAATGTAAATGTAAAATCATCAGAATCCTATTAGTTTATCAGTACACACCGGGGTTCTTTTTGTGCATATAATGAAAACATTCTTCAGGTTTTGACTTATGCGGAGTACATACAAATTTTACATCAGTCAATGGATGTTAAGCCAGATGGATGCCTTTATGAACAGCATTAAATTGGAGAACATTCCTACAGCCAGTGAAAATGGTAGATAGTTACAGAACATGAGTGCAGACAGGACTGTATTACACCTGTACTTCTTTACAGACTCCTAACACTCAATTTGGCTTAGTCTGCAAAGCACGTTCCAGCACAATTTAATATTCAGTGCACAGACCAATACATTTATGGCGGGAGATGAAATGTTTATTACCAGCGGTGTTAATTAGCTAACCCCTAGATCATATAGTAAACCACAAACTACTGTAGGGGTTACTTAATTATTTCTGAAAAAGTAGAATATGATTTATACATATTAAATGGATGCACCTGTGTTTTACTCAGTTTGGTACCTAGCGTAAGACTGGATTGTTATTATTACAACAAAGGAAAAAAAATACACAAAATTAGGAAGCTTTCAAACTTAAAAGGATTAACCTTCGTAGGCTCTTCCTGCAGAACAAAATTGTGCATAGAAAAACAAAATACAATGCCATGCATTACAATTATAAATATATATAAAAAAAAACCCAATACAAATATTTATAATACAGAGTTATTAGGTTTTGTTTAAAATATAAAAAATTGTAATCCTAGGAAAATATTTTGAATGCTACATTTATTTTGCAAATCAATTCTATATATATATATATATATATATATATATATAATTGGAATGCAAGATCAGAAGTGAGTGCCATCGCAACCAAATTTTGTGTCGCCCTGCAGGGAAGGTGCAGAAAAGACGCACATCTGGGATACACACATAGGGTTTCTGTCCTAATCTATGCAAGCAAAATATAAAAGAATGGTTATGGAAACTAGAACAAAGGAAGTGCTGCAACATGCATGACTTTAGTCATTTTGACAGTTTAGAATAAGAATACTTAAATGTAAGCTCTTGTGGTCGCTCATGTAGACAACCTGACAAATGTCATCTTTGCGGTTTGTAGTATGCCATGTGATTTGTCCACTTCTGCATATAATCCAATATCTACAGAGGGGCTCTAGACTTAGACCCCAATAAATATTTCCGCCTCTATTAAAATTAATACTGCAGACATGCATGAATTACTTATCAGCTAATATAGTAATAGTGGCAAGGTGAAAGAGTTAACATCTCTCTTGCAGTACAATCACTGGAACATCATGAGGAGCACACATGATAGGGCTGTGGGTTGAACTGCTTGGACTGATACAAGTGAGATTTTTTTAGGAATTGTCTGTAATAATGACATCTTTGGCTATAAAAGTTTAATAATGAGATTCATTCAGGAGATGTCTCCAAAATGGCTAGATTCATAACACAAAGAAGAGCAGATCTCCTTTGTGCTTCTCCTAGCAGACACAGACAGAAGATGTGACTATATGACAATGACACCTAGGGTTCCATAAAGGGGTCACCCACCTTAGGGGTCTCAGCTTAATCTCCTTCTTATTGTCCACCACTGCAGGGACACAGTTTGTCAGCTCTGTCCAGTCTGCATGTAGACCACAGCTCCAGCCTGTAGAGAACCTGGAGAACAACCAGGTCTCCTTCTTGCCTGGTCTATGACAAGTGCACTTTTTCTGACCAGCTTTGCATTCACAAGGTTGCTCCAGGCGAATGTTCCTGACCAGGTGGCGACCAAAAGTGGTCCCTCCAGTCTTCTGGATGTGCAGGAAGACAATCAGATCGTCCCCATTGATGTTGAAGTCCACCTTCCTCAGCAATTCGTCCACGCTGAAATTGAATTTGGGGATGAATTTGGCTGGGGTGTCATCTTCAGCCCAGTACGGGTCCACCAGAGAGGAGCTGAAAGCTTGCAAACGGAGCTGCTGGCATTCGGTGCCCGGGCACACATACTGCAAGACGATGACAGCGAACAGAAAGACGATGACCAGGGCCAGGAGCAGCTTGTTGGACTTGTCATCCATGTTCGTGCTGCCAGCGGGGATCCAAGACCATTACGACCAAAAACCTGGGTTACACCGGGGTCTGGGGAGATAGAAAATCAGTCTGATTCATTGCTACAATCCCTGGCTTCCCTTTCTTCCCAGCAGTCCAAGCGTTCAGTGCTCTCCACAATAATACACACAGCACTGAGACTGAGCACACCCCTAGCGCTCAACTAGCCCTCCCTCCATACACTGCCTGCATCCTATTCCTCCAATATAATACACAGCACTGAGACTGTGCACACCCCTAGCACTCAACTAGCCCTCCCTCCATACACTGCCTGCATCCTATTCCTCCAATATAAGGAGAGCCCAACCCTCTGCCTCTATCCTCATCCCTCTGCTTCTATCACTCCCCCATATACTGCCTGCATCCTATTCCTCGAATATACCACACAGCACTGAGATTGAGCACACCCCTAGCGCTCAACTAGCCCTCCCTCCATACACTCCCTCCAATATACTGCCTGCATCCTATTCCTCCAATATATGGAGAGCCCAGCCCCCTGCCTCTATCCTCATCCATCTGCTTCCATCACTCCCCCATATACTGCCTGCATCCTATTCCTCCAATATATGGAGAGCCTCCCCATCCCATCCCCAGCCTATCCTCATCCCTCTGCTTCTATCCCTCCCCCTCATACACTGCCTGCATCCTAGTCCTCCAATATACGGAGAGCCCTCCCCATCCCTCTGCTTCTATCATTCCCTTCCTACGCTCCCTCCTATATATGGAGCTCCCTCCCCATCCCCAACCCATTGCCTCTATCCTCATCCCTCTGCTTCTATCACTCACACCTCCCTCCATACACTGCCTTCATCCTAATCCTCCAATATATGGAGAGCCCTCCTCATCCCATTGCTCTATCCCCATCCCTCTGCTTCTTTCACTCCCTCCATACACTGCCTCCAATATACTGCATGCATTCTATTCCTCCAATATATGGAGAGCCCTCCCCATCCCCATCCCTCTGCTTCTATCACTCCACTCCACACATTGCCTCTATCCTCATCCCTCTGCTTCTATCACTCCCTCCATACACTGCCTCCAATATACTGCATGCATTCTATTCCTCCAATATATGGAGAGCCCATCCCCATCCCTCTGCTTCTATCACTCCACTCCACACATTGCCTCTATCCTCATCCCTCTGCTTCTATCACTCCCATCCCTCTGCTTCTTTCACTCCCTCCATACACTGCCCCCAATATACTACATGCTTCCTAATCCTTCAATATATGGGGATCCCTCCCCATCCCCAGCCCTCTGCTTCATTCCCAGCCCTCTACCTCTATCCTCATCGCTCTGCTTCTATCACTCCCTCAATAAACTGGCTGCATCCTATTCCCCCAACATATGGAGTGCCCTCCCCATCCCCAACCCATTGCCTCTATTCCCATCCCTCTGCTTCTTTCACTCCCTCCATACACTGCCTCCAATATACTGCATCCATCCTATTCCTCCAATATATGGAGAGCCCTCCCCATCCTCATCCCTCTGCTTCTATCAATCACACCTCCCTCCATACACTGCCTGCATCCTATTCCTCCAAAATATGGAGAGCCCAGCCCATCCTCATCCCTCTGCTTCTATTCCCAGCCCTTGCCCCTGTCCCCATCCTTTTGCTTCTATCCCCATGCCTCTGCTTATATTTCCAGTCTTTTTTACTATCCCCATCTATTCTGCTTCTATCCCCAATCCTATTATGTTAACCCCATATCACTGCTTCTTTTATCCCTTGCCCTCCTCATCTATCCTCAGCCTACTGTCTGCACAGCTTGCAGGCTGCCAGCAAAAAGCACCTGCCACAGTCTGCAGTGCCTGACTCAGATCAGCTCTATAGGGGTCTTTTTTACTACATTCCCTTTAACATGTCTTACAGGAAAAGTGGCAAATAAACTGCAGCACTTCTATCAAAGAATGTAAAAAAAACCATCTAATCCACAGTATATAAATCAGCCTCTAAGCTGATACTGCTTTCTGTCATGCAATGTTTTTAAATACAATCTAAAGCTACAACGTAGAACTGAAAAAATCATTTCACCAGCTTCAGGACTTGTTTAGATCCAAGGTAAAAACACTCAAAACTGCTTGTATAAAAATAATAAAATTGGACTGAATGAGTTGATTCATTTAAAAGTGACAGGACCCGGCAGTGTTACCTGGCAGCAATGCAGACGCTTTATGTGAGTTCTATGAGCAGTTTGCCGTCCCCACAGCACTTTGCAAAGCTAATGTTTGTAGGAACTTTTTATAAGTGTTTTCAGGTGCTTCTAATGCCTGGAAATTGTCCATATTGCACAGTCTGCCCTACAGACTGACCAACATGGCTGCACCAATGGACACAGCAGAGCTGATTAACCTAATCCATTACCATCCAGAGTTGTGGGACACCACCCATGCCTTATACTCCAACACCGGTAAAAAAAGGCGAATGCATGGACGGACATTGTGGAGCATTTCTACAAAAGAGGAGACAGAATCATGGTGTCAAGAGAAGGGCGTGTGGGTTATGATTTTTATGGGGGGATTAGACCTTTGGCATTAGTGGTAGCAAGAAGTATTTTTCATTGGAAATCCTGGTTTTCTTTCAAGCGTAACCAGGTGCATTGGTAGGTCAGATAAGTCTTAAAAGCAGCCAGGTGCATGAGAGGGCCAGATGAGGCATAAAAATGAGCCATGTGCATTGGTAGGTCAGATGAAGTTTGATAGGCAGTCACGTGTGTTGGTGGGTCGGATATAGATCGAAAGGCAGCCAAATGCATTGGAAGGTCAGGTGAGAAACAAAGAGCAGTTAGAGATTGTAAAGGTAGCCAGGTGCATTGGTAGGCCATATAAGGAACACATATTGGTCATATGCATTGGTAGGCCAGATGAGATTGGAAAGGTAGCCACGTGCATTGGTAGGCCATATACGGAACACATATTGGTCATATGCATTGGTAGGCCAGATGAGGAAAACAGAGCAGCCAAGTGCATTGGTAGAGTGATTGAGGAAAAAAGTGCAGCCATTGCATTGGTTGAAAAGCTGCATTGGTAGGCCAAATGAGGAAAAAAGAGCAGCCAAATGCATCGGAAGGTCATGAAAGGTAATGGAGTCTGGAAACCCCTTTAAATATGGTTATGCCCAGATATCAACCCATTCATCAACCTGCATGGCTGTGAAACACATCTCTGATGCAGAGTTCTCCGAAGTGTCTGCAGAAACCAACACGTTCAGGTCCCCTGTGCCACCCGCTGCAATCAGTGGTTTCTTTTGCCAACCCATGTGCCATGTCATTGCAAAAAGTGTGTTCAGCAGTGCTAGAAGGAGAAGCATTTACTTCTTTCCATTTACTTTTTTCCAGGTCCTACTAGTTTTCTGTATTTGAGTTGCTTTACATCAAAACGTTTTATTTATTTATTTTTAATAAATATGAAAAACATTTATTTATTAGTTTTCTGCTACCAGAGTACTGTTGTTATTTCATCATTATGTTTTACAATATTACTTTTTGTGTATGGACAAGGTCTACAACAATTGCTGTAGGTGATGTTTGTTTTTATTCTATTTATCTCTTTTACAGTGGTATTTAGAATATTACAGTTTGCTTAACCTTTTGCTGCCGGAGTAATTCTTTTCATTTTACCCATACTAATAAAAATGCACATTTTATACATGAAAATGCACCTAAATACAAATCTGAATATACAAGTACCTGCTGGGCTGAGGTTTGGGTTCAATCCCGCTGGGTTCAACTTAACTCATGGTGAAATTCAGGTGGAGAAACTTTACAAAGTTTTTACTTCTGAAAGAATGTTTTTCTCATGATTGAAGGTTCTTAGACTATTGTCATTTCTCAGTTCATATTCTTAGGCTATATTTCCTTCAATAATCCTTGGCTATATTACATTGTGACTAAATGTTCTTAGGCTAATTTCTTTTTTAAGCGAATGTTCTTTGAATAAATTGAACCCAGTATTGCTTATATTATATAAGTAGTGCTAGATGCAAAAATACTTTGAGAACCTTGGCTCATAAAACCATATGCTCCTTTGAGTGGAAGATTCAACTCCTACAGGTTGCAATGGGGTTCAATGACTATCAGGTTCTCTTTTCTTTGAAGAATTTTTGCTATACCATTCATTAACTCAGACACCAACTCAGGCACACTGTCCCATGTCTAATAGCTGTCCTAATTAAATAGAATACTGTTTTTTTTCTCTGGTCTATGTTGCTTGCGCCAGTAATTTGGTTAGACGTCTGTGGAAGCCATATAACAGTTCACCAGGGCTGGGACAACCACCTACATGGCCTCTATGGGGGTAGGTATGCCTCTTTGGCAACCTTAGTGCCAGTCATCATCAGTGGGGAGGGCGAACCCTATTTTTCAAAGCACCTCCCCATTCTTGATGGCTATACAGGCTAATATTATTATGGGCTATATGCATGTAGCGCTTGGCTATGGGGATATTCGTTTCTAGGATGGGTGTGCAGGTCTGATTGACTCTGAGACATAGCGGCTGTACTTTCTTTATTAAAAAAAAGTTAATCCAAATGCTTATGCATAACCTATAAAAAACAAAGGCTCAAACCTCACAAATGTGAATAAAAAAAAGATCGATTTGAATTTGTTGTGACTGTTGCAATAAAGATTTTTTTTCTATTAAAGAACAGATGTTGTGGAATGTTGTGGAACTCAATCTTTATAAGCACGCAATTCAATTAATTTACAGGTGGAATGTTCACTTTCTGAGCTCTTTACCTACTGCTGAAAATGATACTTTCACCGTGGTCAACAAAAACACAAAGCATTATATTGTTCTGCAAGACCTTCCAGCTTCTCCTACCACAGGACGGGTCGGACCCTAAGTAGTAAATGGTTTGTTTTGGCTCCCACATGCAAAGTCCACAGAAGAAACAGCTAGACTGCAACACATCCAAATTATACAAGGTTTATTCATCAGCACACCATATAGTTCACAAGTCAACTTAGATTTATCAGATTGTTGCAGAAGAGGTCAATATGCTCTTAATAAGATATTCCACCATTCCATCATTGTCCCAGTCTTAGTATTTCTCTAAGCCAATAGGGTTTGTGCAAAAAAAAATCTGCTCAAGCTAGAAGTGTATGGAACACTCAGGAAAAAAGATATCTTATTAGTCTCCCGCTGACCTCTTCTAAAACAGAGGTCCAGAAATATAGCAAGTCACCTCTCTGTTTTGGTTGACATTTTCTTTTCTACCGGTGACATGTTTCTATTTGAATCCATCTTCTTTCATTTATAGACATTGAGATTAAGATAATTGGTATTGGTCTATGCGCCCCCCCCAGCGGGGTCCTTCTCTTGACCCCACACGGGGGCGGACCAGCCAGAGCCTCCGACCACCAAAGAATTTCTTTGCAAAATAAGAGTGGACACGTGTGCCCATTCCCGAAAAGGGTGAAGGCATGGCATTCCCACGCATGCCCAGTCCACTACACCCCTGCTAAAGACATTTTGTGATGGAATAGTTGTACAACTGGGACAACGTAAGATTAATATTGAATAGTGCATCCTAAGCTGCTTTTTTAATTTTTTTTTTAAGTGGAGTTTAAGGTTTGCAAGTTTATAGAAATATCGCTCTTTAAGAAACTCCTTCAGCTGCTAGGTGGTGCATGTACTCCCAGCTGGCATCAAATGTTTGTGGGTTTAAGAGCCATTTTTCATTGTCTATTAGGGTAACAAAGAGAAAAAAAATGATACTGCTACAAAAATGGTGCAATTAAATTATGAGTTGACATGATGGGCAGCCAACTTAACAAAGTTGGTCTGACTTATCTTAACATGCATTTAAGCATGAAATACCACTTGTTATTGCACCTTCAGTATTGCACTACTTCACATGGGCACAATGTAAAGTAAATGTTTTACCAAACTGAATTATATTTTGTTTGATGAAGAATTGTGTCCAATCATTACCAACTGCTTAGTGCTGCACTCCAGGAGATGCTGCATTGTGTTTCACAGGGCAGCGTTCCCGGCAAAAACAGCGGACCATACCCCCTGCCACCACCATGACCACTTGTAGAACAGAGCAATGCCCCCTGTAATAAATGATTTTCCTGCACAAAGATCTTCATGAATAGATCACCAGCCAATAAACAAGTGAAAAAATGTTGAAAATGCTTTTTGATGTTACATAAATATGTTAAGGATATTTAAGATTTCATTGACTGGCTTTACATAAAATTAAGAAGGGCAATTAGGATCTCACTGCAATAGGAGTAAATATATTTAATATTATGCTAATGTTTAGTCTTACATACCTATGCTTTGCTAATATACATAAAAAAATCCAAAAGATAAAAGAAAACTACCTGCAGTTCATTGATGCTGCACGTATATTTAATTTCCCAGTTGTCCAAATGGTATACCTGTAATATTTTATGTGAATGGGTTACTCCTCTGCAGCTCTGTAGAATCTGGTATACCCCGTAGTGATTTGCTGCACTGTGTTGCAAGAGGTTCTGCAGCAAGCTGGGAACACGTTAATGAGATCTGGTATTAGATGACTTGCGTCCATTGATTAGTGTTGCAACCTGTGCCCAATTCAATTACAGGAGATAAGAGGTTGTAAAGATGCTATGAGTAATCCCGTTAACATTTTATGTTTTTGTCTATTTAAATCAATCAATACTAAATTATAAGATAAAAAATCTATTTCTTAGACACCTAGTATTATTGTTGGAAAGAATAGACCACCCTCTATGAACAAAGACTGTTGCAAATGACCAAACCTTACACAACATATTAAAACTTTTGGAATGTGATAAAATTACTCATGTTGTGGCTATAGGAGAAAATGTCTCTGCAAGTGTTTTCCTTCACTACATTACAGCCAGAGAGATAGAAAACAAAGGAAAGATGATTAGGAAGCTTTGGAGGGTGGCATTTAGGTGAACCTGTGACATTGCAAGTTTATTCTGAATTCTGGCATTCCTAAGGAATAACAGGAAAGCTATACATTACTAAATATAAATGCTAAGTCCCGAGGAATCTGAATGTTAGCTGCAGTAGTTCTGGTGATCTACAGGCATTCTCCACACAATTTGAATATCAAGAATTTGTTAGTACTATATGCACTCAATTCCATGCATGCAGAACAAAAACCTACCCATAATATATACAGTAAATATATATCTATATATATATATATATATATAATTATATATATATATATATATATATATATGAGTGTGTGTATGTGATGGAGATACAGAAATTAACTGACATCTAAAATCCACAGGTCACACATGTTGGTAATAGCTTACAAAATTGAAAATATGTAGTTTGATACAGTTCAAGAAAGCCTTCCAGACCTTTTTGACATTATTATTTCTGCATGCTGAGTGCTATGCTACTGTGTTAACCATACCTTGTACGTGTAGGCATTTCTTTGTCATATATATTGATTCTGGCCTAGTTTGATATACCTAAAAGAAAATGTCACTTTAAATAAATAATATATAAGGTATTTGTGTGTGATTGCCTCATTCTTTTTCTAGAAGTCAACTTAATTATTAGCAGTGTTGCTCAAACATGTTTCTGAGCTGTTGGCCCAAAACACATCCCCCAGTGCTAGGGTTCAAGCTGAACCTGAATCCAAACACATTTGAAGTCAATAGAGAAGAAATTCTGGTGGTTTGGTATGGTGACTGGAGACTCACTACAGCACTCAAATGTCAAAACAGCATGGGAAGACCACCTAATATCTCAGGAACATTGTACAGGGGTGGGGAAGGCTTGGAGAGCAACAGGGGAAAGGCACAAATCCTTGATATTACAACTTTCTGTGAACCCTAAATCCTGCTCATGGTGTTATGGAATCACTAACAGTTATTTATAGGTTATAGATGAAAATGGAGCTATTGCAAAGCTAAATTTAAAAAAAAAATCATATGATATGTTTAAAAAATCATCAATAAAAAGTTGAATTATTTAAAAACATTGTATTATTAAGGGAGCTCTATTTTTTGTGCAGCCAAGCCCTATTAATGAATTCTTTGCACATAGAACGCGAGTTGGCTAATGGCCCAATATGAGCAACCAAGTGTTACTGGAGGCAAATGAATGTCACAAGTGTCTGCAGACTCTAACAGATGTTTGTGCACATACTCCATTACAGTCCTCCCATGACACTCATCCATACGATGTATATAGAGAGCCACTTGTAGACACTGACTGTGCTCAACTCACAAAGCCTGAGTTTCCTCTTGACATCTGCCCCATCAACTGATGTGTGAATTGGTTAAATCACTGAAAATCTAAAAACAAGTGAAGGACAGCAGAGAAAATAAGTGGAAGTCAACTGGTCACTTCTGTTTTACAAATGCATGTTGGTTGCACAAAGCCTCTTTTATTAAACATCAGAAGGTATATTTAAGTTGAAGATTAGTCTGGTTCATTTTGCCTTCCCTCATTAAATCACTATAAAAACCCTTTCTGTTTCATTACCTGAAATTAGATCCATTGATGTAATCACAGATTCTGCTATACAGGTAGTCCTCGGGTTACATACAAGATAGGGACTGTAGGTTTGTTCTTACGTTGAATTTTTATGTAAGTCGGAACAGGTACATTATTTTAATAAATGCAATTAGGACAGATGTTTTTCTCGACATGTTATTAGGTAGCATGGTGTCAGTTACTGGATAAAATCCTCACTGTGAGTTAATCACAAACAAAGCAAAAAAAAATATTTATGGGGCCTAGACATTCATTAACTTCTGGAGCAAGTTGTGCTTTGATATGCAAAAAGAAACAACTGCAGAGTTTGTCTTGGTCAAAAAAGAGTTACAAGAGGCTACGGAAGGAGCTCAGTCGCTAAGATCACCCACAACCTCAGCTGTGTTTACTAAAAGATTTCTTCTGCAAGTCATGCAAATCACCCCCTCCCTCCCATCAAGCCTCCATCCTGCACACCAGCAGCAGGGAAGCCTTGTTCGTATCTATGAGTCCTCCGTGTGTCGGATGTCCTTAACTCAAGGATTACCTGTATAGGAAAACCATGTCTAATGGGAGGGTCTGACGAGGTTGGTATAAGCAACAATCAACACCCACATGTGTTGCTAAGCCTCTAAGAGAGAAAAAGCTGAAATCTAATGACTGAAAAGAGTGAGCTAGGTATAGTTCTGCTGGAATGAAAAAAGCTTGATAATGCTAAATGTCCATTAACAAGGTAATGAGGTTTGCACTGACCAGGTGCAGCTTATAAGAGTATTTATAATTTTAGTCATTTTTGTGCTCACAGAGTAGAATTTCAAACTCCTATCATTGATTACAGACGTATATGAAGATGAGATGAAAAAGAGAAATCTAGACATTTCTATGCAAACTCCAGCAAGCCAAGTGTTCTTCTAAAAAAATATAGAACAGACAGGTTGGAAAAGCTGTCCCTAAAAGACAAGTGGTGGTGACAATATCTGAATCTAATAATAGGCAGATAGACATAGACACCTATCTTTACCAAACATTCATGATGCAAGGAGCCTTTGCAGAGCTAGGTCCTAGGTTCGAATCCCAGCCAGGACACTATCTGCATGGAGTTTGCAGGTTCTCCCCGTGTCTGGGTGGGTTTCCTCTGGGTACTCTGGTTTCCTACCACATCCCAAAAACATGCAGTTAGATTAATTGGTTTCCCCCTAAGTTGACCTTAGACTTCATTAATGACATATGACTATGGTAGGGACATTAGATTGTGAGCTCCTTTGAGGGACAGGTAGTGACATGACTATGGACTTTGTACAGCGCTGCGTAATATGATGGCGCTATATAAATACTGTATAATAATAATAATAATGATATACCTACATAGGGACAAAACTGCCTATATTACAAGCATAACCTCCCAATGAAAGCATTAATGTTCCTTTGAAGAGCTGTTAAATTGTTCATGTTGCCCTAGGTTTTTTTTTTTTTTTCCCTTTCACATCGGCTACGTCACCCAATCTCGCACCTGAGCAGTGCGAGATTGGGTAATGAAGAAAGAAGACGGAAGAAGAAGATGGAAGTGAAGATCGAAGTTGGCGGCGCCCAGTGAAAAGGAATTCCAGAACAACGGGAGACCCGATTGCGGGAAGGACCAGCGCCATCGAGGGATCTGCTGGATTAAAGGTAAGTGTCTTTTTTTTGTTTTTAGTTTACTTCCTCTTTAACCTCTTCATTTTGCCTAACTTTTTCTCAGCTTACTTGCAATATAGTGTAAAACACTCTTCTACAGGACAGGAGGCAAGACTTGAAATCACCGGAAGTACCAGTAGGTAGAGAGCAAGTGTGGATACAAGAACAGCTACACAATGGGTTTTCAAATTTGTAAAGTTTAGTTCCAAAGGTAATACTTGTAACTTACACTAATCAACATGATTGCTTTCAGAATTTATCTTCTTCAATGTTGGGTTAAATTGGGCTTTAATCTTGGGAGATTAAAAATTGTTGCGTCTGCAGTCTGATTTTTAATAAACCATCGAGCGGCTCCTCCCAGATAAGTGCTGTTCAGTTTCTAATGACTGAAGATCACTGTTCTCTAATAAAGGTAATCATCAACCTTTCTTTTGTTAAAGGAGAACAAAGAATATTGAAAGTCAGTTTTCACAGTTTGGCACAAAATTCTCTTAGGGAACTGATCCGTATCAAGTCACAAAGTCTCAGTCTCAACATCTCTATATCAGGCTGATCTATCAGTTTCTAAAGCTGCAGTCTATTTGTAGAATGTTTTCTTTCATGCATGGTAGGATCTACATTGCTGAATTACTTGATCTTGTTTGGCCAAAGGACAAAAGTAAACATAAGAACCATTAAACAGCATGCTGATGTGAATGTTAGAGGCTGCTGTTAGTTTTCTTACAAAAACTGGCCCTCTCCTGGTCAACATTCTGCTAAAGTGTTCCTAAAATGTATTTGTTTGTGTGATGTCAACTATTAAAGTGGATAAAGTGGATAAAGAACAAACCCAAACACTTTTTTTGAATAAGTGCAAAATGTCTCCTAAAATGTCTGCAAATTTAATGATCAGATAGAATCAATGTTTGAAAGAGGAAATAAGTGATGAAGGAAAATCTACTATTCACTGACACAGTGACTGCCTGCACAATAAATATTTAAACAATATGTACTATGAAGACAACAAGTAGAAAAGCACAATTTTTGTCAGTTAACAGCTTAAGTAGACTGTATTTGTGTACAATTATAACTTTGCTGAGATACAGACTACATTTTATAACAAATCGCTGCAGAACCCTATTAAATATGTTTTAAGTATGAATTCAAGGTAGATATTAAATACATCTACATTGAGTATGGGGAATGGAGAACTGTACTGTAGGGAAGAAGTAAGAATGTTTTGTATTGTGGGGCAATAAAGGGTGGGAGGAGAACATGTTCTTTAAAGGGGTTTGAGGGGAAGAAAGAACTTTGTATAGACAGTATTTGGGGGTGGGGCTGATTTTTTTAATGAGGGAGTTGGGTAGGTATTTTTTTCTTGTAAATTCAGTCAGTGTGATACATACTTCTGACCCTACTGTGCCCTGCATGATACATACCCCTGTGTAGTGTTGGTGTTCGAATTCGGTTTGTACTTATATTCGACTCGAATATGGTTGTTCGAATTCGGATATACCCGACCCGAAAAACACAAGATTCCACTTTGCAAATTTGTGTGTAAAAATGTGTTAAAAAAAATTAATGTTAAAGTAATTTATTGAATTGAATGGCTTTCCTCAGCCAGTCAAGGAGCACTATTCCTATTCCTGGATAGAGTTTCTCTATCCAAGAACACAACTAGTAAAAGGCTGCAAGAGCAATCAGGGGAGCGGAGCTGTCAGTTCTGCTGCCCTGATTGCTTTTGCAGTTCTTCACAGTCCCTAAAAATAACCCAAATTCTCCCACTTTAATGGTGTTCAAATTCGGCGTTCAATAACCCGAACAATATCTTCCTATTCGATCGAATAGATTTCAATTCGAATAGTGGGATATTCGACCAACACTACCTCTGAGTACTGTGCACTGAGGTCTGAGGTCTTGAGACGTTGTTCATAGATCTGTCCTGGTGAATTAACGAACGACAAAAAACAAACAACCGCAATGTAAATTAAAAGAGGAAAGCGCAGCGGGGTGTCACCTGCTCGTTCTCCCCCTCCCCACTCCATAGAACCGAACGGTGCTGTATGTACAACACTCGTTCATTCATCTTTCAGGCTTTTGTTGTAGGAAGCGAAAGATCGTTCCCAACTACAAAAATTTTGCGTACGTACATAGTCCAAACCTGGCTTGAACTATTTTTAACCCAAACAATATTCAAAAGGTTAATTGTAATGAAACGTAAATTACCATCTGAGTGTTCACCAAAGAATCAGCCACTGGCTCTGTTAGGCAAATTAATTTGTGCGGTGAATAGGTAAGGGATGCAAGTTCCTTTCCAGATTTCACAATTATGTGACTGCAATCAAGCTAGGTATGTCACACTACTGTACCCATACCACCTGTGGCCCACTGGGTGGGCAAGGGACAAAGACTAAAAAAATGTATCCTGATAATGGGTTGAAAGAAAACTTTGCCAGTGATTTTGGGTCTATTCAAGGTAGCAACTTTGCATTCCTTGCAAATCCTTTGATTGACATGACTATGGGTTGCATTAGGCAAAGATGTCAGCCCATTTGAATTATTTATACTGACATGGCAGGATCACATACAAAGTGAATTCTTTTATTTTTTTTTTTTTTAATTTATTGTCCCATTCGTAGCTTTGACCAGCCCTGCTATCCACCTGGTTTACTGCATGGGCCTGAAGGTTTTAACCAAACCAACGTCTCCTGTCTGGGTTGCCTTGTGCATCCAGATCTATGTCTGATCTATTATTTCCTTCCTTGTCTATTTCTTGTTAACAACCAACATACAAACCAGAAAACTAGTTGTTTATGATATATACTACAACAGTCTATACCAGTGTTTCTCAACCAGGGTTCCGTGGAACTCTAGGGTTCCTCCAGAGATTGCTAGGGGTTCCCTGAGCAGTTTGTACCTCTCAGGTCAGGTTAACAGGTGCCGATGATCTTTGTGGCATTATACAAGGCTGACATTCTTCCTAATAGACAGCACTATAAGTGACATTCTTTCAATTAACCATCACATAATTTACTGTAAGCTGTGGATATAGTAATTATAGAAGGGGTCCCCTGATGACTTGAAAGTTACTTTAAAGGGTTTCCGTATGTTAAAAAGGTCAAGAAGCACTGATCTATACCTTACATCTTTTAAATAGCAGCTGGACTTTGGACAGTTACAAAAAAAAAAAATTGATGACCTTCACATAGGCCCATGGTACTTCTACTACCCTTGAAACCTGCTTTACGGAATATATTACACACTATAATTACCAGCACATTTACAATTTCACATATATGACAAAACTGCACATTGTGCTGATCGATACATCTATTCATCAAAAGAGTGATATTGTCTCAGAAGAGATAACATCATGTTATGCTGTCATTCTCTGAGGATATTCATCAACATGTCTAACTTCACCCAGTTTTTGATGAATCAGCTTTACGGAAGAACAGCACAAGGTGACTTCAACTTACATGACAGAACAACGGCACTAGATGTGTTTACAATATCTTATGTGTCACTGAATGCGCTCAAGTCAGCTATACTTTTGCAACCAAACAAATATCTAATATTTAGGAAGATTTTATTTGAAAGTTGAACACATGGTAAATCTAAGCTGCATGTTGTAATTGATCACCTGTATTATTATTAATTAAAATAGTGCAAATTCTGCAGCATTTTAAATGTACAGAGGGGAACTCCATGCTTTTAAAGAAGGTTACAGTATGAAGTTCTTGTTATAGTTCTTTGTTTTTTATTAGTTTATTATATGTTGTGGAAATAGACCAAAGAAACAGCACACACATCCTTACAAAGTACAAACTCTGGGTCCAGGACTGATCCATTTTAACCATTATAATGACAATAAATATGATGGTGATGATTGTTGCTATCATGTAATCAAAAATAATATTCCATACAAGGCAGCTATACTCACCTCTGGAGTTGTCATTTATCTTTGTGCTGCATGTCATGGAGTTTACCTTGCTTACTAATAAGAATTACATTCTACGGTTAGTACTGAGCTGAATCATAGCAACCCAAATATGGATCGTATATAAGTTATGGTGCCCTTAACATGATTTTAATAACCCTTAGCGGACTATATTTTGCGAAAATGCATTACAATGAACATAAAGAGACTTTAACACGTGTGCTTTTTGACTCTTCTGCCTTAAGAGAGAAAATGTAATGCCAGCAAAAAAAATACTATATAATAAATATAAAAAAAATAAATATAAATATATATATATTGATGTGTGTGTGTATTCACACCTAGTTGTAAGCCCCCCACCAAAAGTGTTCAATAAATTGACAGTTTTGTTTAATTATTTAGGGAGGATAGGAATCTTCAGATTAATAATTTTTCTTTTCTATCTTCTGCTCCCAGTATATTGATTTATATGTTTTTGAGGTCTCAAATTAATGATAAACTGACAGGGATTTTAGAAAATTGTCATATTTTTGACCTAGTAGTTCAAAAGACATAATTAATACCACTGTAATCTGGACTGAAAAAATTGTATGTATTACTTATGTATTTATCTATGCACAGTAATATTGTATAAGTCAGGATACATAACTTAAAGGGTACCTAAACTCAGAAATTGCACTTTACATAAACCATTTTATGTTAAGTAAAAATTCTGTTTTTTTTTTGTTTGTTTTTAAGTGCAACACCCTTTAAAAAAGTGCAGCACCGCCCCCTAATTCTTGAGAATGAATGGAAGCACAAACCCTCTCAGGATACCTATATCAGGCATCCCGGGAGGCTCCTTCTGCGCATACCAGAGCATCTCCGGCATGCGCAGAAGAAGCCTTTTCATGGAAAACAAATTTTTTCCCAACCTACGGCACCCGATCTCGCACCTGCGTTGGGGGACGTAGGAAGAAGAGACGAAGATGGCGGCGCCCGGCTCACGGACAAATGCTGGGACGACGCTGGATCAGATAGACTTGTGGGATTGAAGGTAAGTCTATTTTTTTTGTTTTAGGCAGTTTTGGCTTTAGTTCCTCTTCAAGCATGGTAAGCTTGATGAAACTTTTAATGGGTCACCATGGGTCATAACAGTCTATTGACTCCTGGGTCTAGTATACATGAGCAAATAAGCTGCCAATATGGCTCTTGACGAACCAATCAATATGGATATTTATCATTTGGTTCCAAAACACTACACACTTCTATGTGCAATTCCTTTTTTTACAGAAAGTAATTGAGATTTTGTTCACATTGCAACTAGATGTACTTAGCTATTTGTACACACGAAAACACACATGAGTGACATTATACATACACAACCAAACTGAACCAAAAAAAGTTTCCAATTCTTTAATTGAATACTGAATCAGATCAGAGGTGAAAATCTGCCTTCTTGGACTGGCCCTTAGATATATATGCATTTAATTATTATTATTTTTATTATTATTAATAATATTATTATTATCATACAGGTTTTATGTAGCGCCAACATATTGCACTTTACCTTTATAAAAGGAAACAGGGTTTTTAAAACATGTCATATTTCCTAATCTTTATCAACAATGCAGAACATGGAAATTGTTGGGTCTTTTTGCCTTCAACAATCATTTCCATGTGAAAGAATAAAAATAAATAGGTTTTGTGTAGCCACGGCTTGATATTTCATACTGTCAATGACTCAAACCTATATCAGCATGGTCTTCAAATCTGGTGGGTATAGACTGTTATTTCTTTTTGTTCTATTTAGGCAATCAATAATATGCATTTTAACATTAACTTATCATGAACTAACTCCTGTTTCCAGCAGCAAATAGGAATACTGAATGTCCTGTAAAATCTGCTCCTCCTGGGAGGTCATCCAGGTCAAACTAGAAAAGGTGTCCTATCTGCAAACAGTGTCCTCTAGCTGTGAATGGGACAAGATTTCAACATGCAGTGGTCCCCAACCTTTTGCAGCTTGCGGACCATCCTCAGACAGACCGGGGCTTGGGGAACCCTGGTTTATAGTACAGATGGCGCAAATATGTGGCTACTTTGCTAGAAACTCCATGTATATGCAATAAATGTATTAATTAAAAAGAAAAACTTCCCTTTAACTCAGATTTTTTATAGATCACAAATGCTGTGAGGCTTCTACATCATGATATCATATAGCATCTTTTATTACACCATATACTTATGTTATGTTTCCTGTTCAATCTCAAGAAATAGGATACTATGTGTAAACAGCAGCCTGATATTGAAAAGCATTAGAGAATCCAGGTAAAGCAGGTCAGGTCAACAGCAAAATTTTGCTGCAGCAAACATCAATGCACCACCTTGCAAGAGATTGATTTGACTCACAAGAGTTCAAGAGCAAGGTCATCCCCTGAGTAGCTTAAGTCAATGATGGGGGTGGTGTTTTAGATTTCCTTGGACCAGGCATCTTCAAGGTCATAGAGGTGGCATCTCAATAATGCTCTGTGAGCTGATTTTCCTTTTAAGTTAAATCTATGTCTAAGTGGCCAATTTGGTTTCAAGGATAAAGTATCAATAGTTACACGCTCCCGGGCTGCATATAATTAAAGGAAATCTCCTGTTTTATAAAAATATTGACAGAACACATTAACATTGCTGGACATGTTATTGTGTAAGGTGAAGAAAAGCCAGTTATTAAAAGAAACACAGGAGTGTTGTAAATGCTACTTACTTGGCTTGGTTATGGATTATGAAGAAGCCTGTGGACAATGAAAACATCTTTGCATTTCAATTTACATAAAATATCCTTTATTTGCTGTATTATTATTATATTATTAAAATTATTATTTTTATTATTAGACAAAAATATCAAAAATATCTTCATTGCAGCCATGGAATAGCTTTTGGACATGGCTTTCAAAGACTTCAAAACTTGTTCCTATGAATGTATCACTGCCTCTGCAAGTATTCTTGGTCGACAAAGCGTGGCAATGCACCTGCTTTATCTGTATTTTGTTGCAGTGCCATTCATTGTGATCAGTGAAATGAAATGACTACAAGGGAAGAAATGATAACTAACAATTGGGCTCAAGTCATGTGTTAATGTGTACTCACAACCTTCTGGGAATTGGTCTCATTCATTTATTTTATCCTTATTATAGATGTGAATAAGAGTAAGGTGGAGGATGACGATAAGTGATTTTTTTTTTTGCTCTGCCATATAGTAGAAGCCTATATTTGACTCTACTGCTAATGAGTATTAGGAAAACCCTTTCTGGCTTTCTTATATGGACTTATTCATGTTTTCTGAGCACCTATAGCAATCCTTAGGTAGGAATGATCTGACTCGTATATATCTTCATTTACTGTTTTTCTTTTTTTGTAGTGAATTGAAGGGTAGAAGCGCTAAATATAAGCAATCTGAAGAAGGATTTTCAAAGGCCAATTAAGCTTTCAGTGTAAATCCTTTTAATACACTTAGGTGCATAGGTACAAAAGGTATCTGAAGTCTCACAGTTTTTCTTTAGAAAGCAGTCCCAGCCTGAATATTTAAGCCCGTCCCGTGCCAGCATGTGGTAGAGAAGGTCCCAGGCTAGTAGTGGTTCACCTGCAGAGGTATACCACACACCCCCGCTAATAAACAGCGGGAAATATAAGATTATAAACATCTTTTTTTTTGGTTTGATGCACCTGGATTGTCTTTAGTTGATTTACACTGAAAGTTTTGTATTGAAAGCTTTGTTATTTTATCTGCTCAAGTCCAAACTTTCAATCAAGTTTTCTGGGATGTCAACATGCCTCCTTCTTCATGGCAAAACCTATAGGCCCTGAATAGAACCTGAGGAATCCCTGCAGCGTGTTGGAAATTATAATATTATTTTGGGCAAATTAAAGGACAAAAATATAATTATCTGTCCCAAGATTAATTATATGTAGAACTCCTACACCAGAATTTACCTACCAAAGACTCTAAGAATGCTCTCCAAGGGTGAGGGAGTCGTTTATCAAGAGCAACTTTAAATGGATCATAAAAAATGCCTTGTAACAGTGATTCCATATCACACTACCAATCCCAGCCTGATCTAACACTGGCACTACCAAAACCAAATACAAATACATTTTTTAAAGAAAAATTAGTTGATAAGGTGATCATATGGGTTGATTATATTATGGTGCATTTCATATTCTTTTTACTATTATCTGATAAACTTCTGATGAAATTACATTGATGAAAAAAAAAGAAAAGAAAAAAGAGAAGGAGGGAAGAGGTTTCTAAACCTACCCAAAAAAGAGAATAACAATGTCAACCTTGAAATAATCCTATGAAGCACAAAGAGCAAATAAAGAGAACAGCAGGCTTGATATGGCATCAAGTAAATTGTATTGATTTGTTTAAATGATTGCAGTCTGCACCGCCTTTTTTTACATATACAAGGTAAAAAATAAACTTTTACATAGATATAGGTCTATAGGACTTAATCACTTCTTCAATATGGGTAGGTGAAGATACATGTGCTACACAAAGTTTTCCTTATCCTATCCTAGCAACCCAATATATTGGGTGGACAATGGGGCTAGGAAAGAATATTTACAGTGGGTCCCTTATGTCCAGGGCATCTTACTAAGTTATTCCTCTTTATCAGCTAGTGTAGTTATAATTTTCCACTGGTTCTGAATCATATGCCAATGATGTGAACCAGTCTTTATAGCTGCTGAGGATGTTGTTACAGGGACAGAGCACAATTTTGTATGCTAGGTACAAAGCTCTGAACAGCATGCAAGCAGACAGACATCTATTTTACTAAAACAGATGTCTCCTGAAATGGCTCATCTGCCACTTTGAATGAGTAATCATTGACTTGACACTGGCGCTGCAACATCATCCATCTTAACCCTAAATTTCCTTTTACACTAAATATGCATCAGAGGAGGCCCATCAATCATTTTACTGGAAACCTCAAAAGTTTTTTTAAATTGGTTTATTATTTTTTTTTAACCTGGGACTGCTGTTTATACAGCGGAATTCCTGAGAATAATCATGTTCATGAAGGTAACAAGGGGCCATGTCACTGTAGCTTAAATCTGATGTTTTATCAGTAAGGAAGAGTATACACAAAGCCACATTGAAGCTTTCAGCAGGGATCTGATCAGAAATAAATTTGGAATTTGAAAAGACCTAAAAGTGACCATTGCCACATTTGAAGTTTTTACCAGATGGAGCAATGATTGTTGTCCATTGGTACCAGCAGGCAGCTTGTTCTCAAGGGAATAGCCCATTTGTTAGGTTGGGATTTTTTTCTCTATTTCGCTATTACATTAACACCAGAATAAATTTTACTCTTTTTCTGCCTGGTAC
>NC_092871.1:26130327-26134755 GCF_032062135.1 Pyxicephalus adspersus
TTATATTATTTTATACGTTAGTTTAGGTTGTCAGTGTATAGCAGAATTGATTTTCCAAAAGTGATCACACATTGATTATAATTATTTTTTATATCAAAAGTTGGGTAGGGAGGCTGCCCAGGGAATAATCAGGTAAGGATGGGAGTGGACATAGGTTACTCTTTCCAGCAGGATACCCTTTAGCAATAGGGAACCAATCACTCAAACTTTGCACAGTCAGCATTGTCCCAGGGCCATCTTTTTGTAAAAATATCATACAGGTTGGGGCCAACATAAAGTTTACTAAATACATAAAAAGGCAAAATATGCATTTCCATAGAAAAAGACCTAGATCAAAAAAGCAATAGATCCAATCTTGACTTTTTGAGTTTAGGTCCCCTAAAACACATAACGTCAAACATATCAAACAATCACTATTCTAAAGAAAACTTGATATATGATAAAAATACTTGACTTTTTGAGTTTAGGTCCCCTAAAACACATAACGTCAAACATATCAAACAATCACTATTCTAAAGAAAACTTGATATATGATAAAAATACTACAAAAATTACATTGCATTAAAACATGCATCTTGCATAAATGCATCAAACAAAGACCTTGTTTAGTCACCTGCTGTATTGGGGTGGCATCTGCCTCCCAATCGTTCTCCTATGTTGTCATCATGTCACATAGATGACTGATTTGCAGCTTTGCCAACATACAATGTGCAGGCTTGCTCCACCACTACCAGGAAACTGATCCAAAGCAATCACATAAAGCCTATGCTCAGTATAATAGCAAGGAGTGAATGGAAGAATGCTTAAAGCAATCAGTAGATAAAGTTTTAAAAATAAAAATAAAAACAAAAAAACAAAACAAAAGGTGGCAGTTGTGATACAATAGCATTTGTTTGCTTTATGAAATATCATACAGTTTAGTTTTAGATTTATTACCTAACCCCTACAACCCTCCAAATCTGAACCTAAACAGTACAACATACAATGTTACCCCTTAGGCATAGTACCTATCCTGTATTTTGTACAAAAGACAACAGGTCTTGTGCCTAAACATAGAAACAAACTGAGATCCGAAGACCAAAGCCCCAGTTTTCTGGTCCATGGGAAGACCAGTTTTAGGCCCCAAATCAGAGCTGCGAGCTTCCATTAGCCTTTGTAATAAACACTTTTTTTTTAGACACTTTATGCTACCAAAATGTATCATAATGTACACTGTTAATAATGTTCAGTTATACCCTAATGTGGTCATAATACCAGAATATTTAAATTTCAAGGCTGCATCATTTTATGAATTCTAGTACGTTGTCTTTTTTTTTTTTACATCTAATGCAGCTCACAAAATAATGAGCCAGAAATAATTAGGGAATATTGAAATTTAATTGAAACTAATACAAAACAAAAGTCAAGTGGTAAAATATTTAGTTGAGAGCCATAATGAAAATTCAAGTCGATAGTTCTGGTTTAGTGACTTTGTAGTGGTGCCTCATCCTAGTCAATGCAGCAAAGTTATTAACCTTTTTAAATAAAAAAAAATGGATACTACTTATGAAAACAAAACCCCATTATGTTTGTATGTGAAGCATGAAAACTATAATATTTATTTACCAGCAGGATTAATAATTGTTTTTTTTTTTTGTTGTTTTTAATATTTTGTTGTGCCATATATCATGTGACCCTGGGGTATACACATGTCCAAGAATACCTACAGATAGTTTAATGTCCTGATTTTTTTTTTTTTTGTATTATCACAAGTGTATAAACTTGAGGAGCCTAATACACAGTTATACAAAGCTGAGAAATGTGTTTGCTGTAAAAGTAAAAGAATATGTAATTTTGTTTAGCCACCTTGGCCCCCATCTCCCTTCAATCATCAAGTGCTAGCAATAATACATTCTTTAAAACTCACTCACACAACTTGGTATTTAAAATGTACACAGTTTTCTCGTATTGACTAAACTACGTTACGTTCCAACCAGGATCCCTTACAAATTTTTATATATCTCCATCATTGCTTTGCTAGGTGATTACCATCAAATGTATACATCATGCTGAGTTTATGAGCTGGTCTATGAACTCCCATATTTACATGTCGTAAAGAATTTTGTATTGATTAATATTATTAATTTGATTTATAACACCCATGTATTTATTCATGATTAGTCATACAGCTCGTATAATTCTGCCCAGTTCAATGAATTATAACAATTTATTCACACGTTCTACAATATAATTTATTTAGCTTTAAATTATTTATATGCAATCATACCTATATAGGGAGACCTTTTAACCCGACATTCACTGTTTGTTAATGTGTTTATAATACAAATATTTTCTTTCCAGTGTAATAAAGTTTGTTTTTTAGGATGTAATTCCTTCTAGTGCATTCTATTGCATGCTTATGTTGGTGAATGCCAGGCTTGTATCTTTGGATGTGATGGGTATATACAATGAAGGTAAATTATTGCTATGGTTTAGAGCAGGGGTGCCCACACTTTTTTGGCTTGTGAGCTACTTTTAAAATGACAAAGTCAAAATGATCTACCAACAATAAAAACTTGGACTTAATAACTCCTGTGTGTGGTAGAGTTTAGTTCGAAAGGCAGGACTCCAAGATCTACTCCCGTTGCCTTCTATCGATAGATCGTGATCCACCTGTTGAGCACCCCTGGTTTGGAGCAGTGTTTCACCACCAGGGTTTTGTGGAACCCTTGGGTTCTTCTCGAGGTTGCAATGAGTTCCTTGAGCAATGAGCAATTTGTGGCTCTCAGCTCAGTTTAACTGAGACCAATGATCTTTTTGGCTATCTGTAAGAGTGACTTTTTTCCCACTGGCCAGCAAAGTAAGAGGCATTCTTCCTACTGACCACCACACTTATGTACTAAGAGCTGTGAATAAAGTAATTATAGCAGGGATTCCCTAAAGACCTGAAAACTATTTTAAGGCTTCCCCCCAAAAAAGTTGCTAAAGGCTGCTTTAAAGGTTAGATTTTGCGATTTGTTTATTCAACAGTTAAGTGTTAGCAGACGGTTCAGTGTTAGGCATTTACTGCATTGGTTTAAATAAACTCAACCATTCAATTTCCAAACACAGTAGTTTTGAATATCCCTCTTTATTAGCTGTTTCAACCATACTTCGCCTTCCCAAATCATGCAGCATAAATGCTGTTATTGATATGCAAATTTGGACATTTAGTCCAAAGTCAACAGCCTGGAAGGCAGCAACCAGTCCCTGTAACTGGTGGAAAGATGAAGGATATGACTGTCAAAGGAACAGCAGAGTATTTTGATGTACGTACTGTGATTGATAGCCTCGCCTTCTCTATGCAGAAAAAGGCAGGATATTGGCACCCAAAGGTGGAGTAACTGGGACTTGGAGAAAAGACTGGAAAACTAATTGTGCATCACTGAGTCCTTTTATAATTTAAATAGTTTATATGTTCCTTTTTTCCCATAAACACTGAACAAAAAAAGGACACTTTATTTGTTAGGTAGGCTAATTGATATAGTTAATGGTTAAGGGTGTTGGGAGAGGAGTTATTTGCACAGGGTTTGTTTTAGTAGTACACAAATGTTAATAACTTTTAATTTTTATCTACCGCCCCAAAAAGAAGCCATCTCATCCTTGACATGTTTGCTAATTGTTATGGTTCACATTTTATTTACCTATTTATTCCCTTACAAAATAATGTGTTTTATATTGGTTCTTTACAAACAGCAAACTTGATAGTTGTTTTGTATGTTGTTTACATCATAGTTTTTCCAGCAAACTTGATGAATTGATTGACTGAAAGATTTAAGAAAGAAGTGTTTTCTCTCTTTGTAATTATGGATGCAAATTGTGTTTGTTCTCATAATTATTTGCATGAAACAATTAAGGAACAAAAGAAAGCATCCAATAACTTTTAGGGCTAATTTGACCCTTCACTGAGGCTGTCTTTATCCCTATTGCTATTGATTCTATTGTACTTTTCCTTCGCTAATCTGATATAATTATGTGTTTTGCATTACAAAGGGGAGTCTGCTTTTTCCTGGTATAAATAGACTAGAGTGAGGAATATTTCCATGTAATGGAACAACTAAGTTGCATAAGTGCTCAAGCTTCCAAATTTTAGCTAGCTGTAGGCAATAATAAAGATTTGCAATATCTACTTACATATTTATCAATGATTTACAGTATTTATCTACACTACTTTTTAGGAAAGTTGCTTTAAATGTATATTTAAAATTAGTAAGCTCATTTTTGAATTGTGCTTTGTACTTTACTTATTATTATTTAATTATTATTATTTTTAATAATAATAAATATAATAAACAGTGTTTTACATACCATGTTTCCCCGATTTTAAGACATCCCCATTAAATAAGCCACCCCCGATTTTTGAAAAAATAATTAAAATAAGACACTCACCCGTGAATAAGACATCCCCCG
>NC_092871.1:26135244-26146507 GCF_032062135.1 Pyxicephalus adspersus
TCAATGGCACAGAGTGATCAGAAGGGGACAATCAATGGCACATGAGTGATCAGAAGGGGACAATCAATGGCACATGGGTGATCATGAGTGACTTTCAACAATAAATGTATACTGTAGTCTTCTTCATGGAAAAATAAGACATCCCCTGAAAATAAGACCTAGGGCATATTTCAAAAAATATAAGACAGTGCCTTATAATCGGGGAAACAGGGTAGGACCAACATATTACACAGCGCTGTAAGTGTAAAAGTTTACTTTTGGATAGTACTTCTTGTTATACCACAATTTTATCTTTCATGCCTTTTATCAATTTGTACTCAATAAATAACCTGGTTTAACAATATTTCATTTGGGTGCCTTTAAGGTCCCTCTATTCCTCTTTCCTGAGTCTTTCTTTGTTTCTTGACAAATCTACATTAAAAATACTTTCCTACATTTTAAAAAACATGAAAACAGGGGAGGCTGTTTTTTTTAGGCAGTGAGTAGTTATATTGTTGTGAAGGTAATTAGGTACATACAATAGTTAAGAATGACCATCCCCATAATTATTTCATGGGGTAGAGAACTGAACAACTATAAAAAATTAAATCCCCAGTTGTTCAACAGATAGTGGTCAGGTTAACGTCTCATGTCCCAACGCTTTTCGCCATATGGCTTCCTCAAAGACATATATATATATATATATATGCATACTGTAACAAAATAATAAGAAAACATAACAAAAGTATTAATCAAAATCTAAGGTGACGTTACAAAAGTGACCATATGTTGGATTGTTATAAATGTGAGATTTTGAAAAAGTATTTTGATGATTGTGAGTATATAGATGTTTAGTGTGCACACATTTATATCACACTCAGCAGCCAGGTCTGCACTTTGATGTTGCTGCTTATTTTCCACATGTGCCAAACAACAAGAAAACTCCTTGCAGTTAGTGTCCTGGCTGGTGCTCAAACTTAGGACCCATCAATTCAGATGGAAGATGCTAGCCACCGAGCCATCCATACTGTCCCAATCTGAACTCTAAGTTACCTTTAAGAGCACATTTGGAACAGTGCATTACAATAACACACATTACTGTAGTGCACATCAAACTGCAGAATTTGGTGAGCTGGAGTGTTCTCTCTAAGTCAGATTGCCACTGTAAAGGCAATGACATGAGGCTAACACCAAGACAAATTTAGGTGTTTACACTATTTTCATGTACAAACACTACAATATTTTAAAATGAATGCATATATTCATTAATGGAGTTTTTTTTATCTTTTAGCTTTATTCACATTCTGATTTCTGCTTTCCATGTGCATATTTTTCTTTCCATTATACATTTATTTGTGTAGAGATTCCAGCACCTAACAGATCACTGGTTGAACACACCGGAGAAGCAAATCGTCATGCTTTGCATACTCCAGTCTCCTCACTCAGCATTCTGGTTGCAGCTCTGGAACAGACAAAGACAGTAACGGTCCACAGAATACTGTAACTAATCTGCTTGAGGCAAAGAAGCAGATCTCCCTAGGATGACATCAAACCAGAAATCTGTGTTCAGCAAGCTGTTCCCAAATTAAACACACAAAACGGGTTTGCCATAAATCTGCGACAACATTAGGGCAGTGTTTTTCTTGATTTTTTGCTTTATAGGTAGAAATATCCTGATACAGCTGTGTATTTCAATCAGACATGGACAAAGTTTGGTACCCCAGATACTACTGCTTAGTTAGCAGCTGATTGTCAATGGAAATGTGGGTTAGCATCATCCGGACTGCCAAGGTATTAAATGAAGGTGCCTATTTATCAAAGACTAATAATCCATTTCAGGGTAAATTTCACAAAGTTATGATACAGGCAAATTTGCCTGTAGCCTTTGATGCCATGTTATCTGTGAAGGTTGTCATTTTATTTACGTCATTGTATATCTAATAGTATTGTCAGATTCATCAGGACTTGTTCTTGTAACGTTGGAGATATTTTACCACCTTTCATGCTGCTTTATTAGTCCTAAACTGTTATATTCAACATTACAAGAACAAGTTCAATTGAATGTCCCAGGTAGTCTCTGGGTTACATACGGGATAGGGGCTGTAGGTTTGTTCTTAAGATGAATTTGTATGTAAGTCAGAACATGTACATTATTTTAATAAATAAAATTAGGACAGATGTTTATCGCGACATATTATTAGGCCACGTGGTGTCAGTTACTGGATAAAATCCTTATTGTGAGTTTATCACAAACTAAGCAATAAAAAACTTTATGGAGCCTAGACATTCATTAACTTCTGGCGCAAGCTGTGCTTTTATATTCCAAAAAAAAAAATGCAGTTTGTCTTGGTCATTTAAGAGTTACAAGAAGGTGCAGAACAGCAAAAGACTTTTTTTGCAAGTCATGTGAACTGCCCCTTACCTCCATCAAGCCTCTGTCCTGCACACAAACAAGCAGGGAAGCACTGTTTGTATGCAGGATTCGTCCTTCTGTTGCATGTCCTTAACTCGGGGACTACCTGTACTGCTAGATAGTGCATTGTTATGGGAAGGGGGAGGGGGGTTCTGGATTGGAGGAGATATGATGTAATTGTAATAATAATAAAGAATTATATAAAAATTACCTGTTCCAATACTGCCTGTATTTGTGTTATGTTCATATCTTTTCTTTTTTCATTACTCTTTGTTGTTTTTGTATATCTTCTTTATTGTTAAAAAATCCTATTAAAATACAATTAAAAAAATATAAGAAATATTATAAGAACTATGAGAATGATACCTTGTGAAAATTCCTTTATTTAGGCTTTGCAGAAAAAGAAAGAAAAGGAGGGAGAAACCTTATTGTTTCCCAGGTTGGAGACGTAGTTGACAAAAAATTGATTTACTAACTTAAAAAAATTGTTAAATTATTTCAATGATACAATTATAGTAAAAGTAAATTCAAAAGACTTATTTTATCTATTAATGATTGGAGAATTAAAGTGTCTACTACAACAAATTAATTGTTGAAGGTTTAAACTCTTTTAATAAAGTGGTCCCTCGTTTAACTACAAACTTCTCCAGTGGTGTTCATGTGATAATGACATCATAGTTTGTCACATAATGAGGTAATGATACCGTAGGTAATTATATAATTGCATGACATGTATTCCGAATATGCATGGCAGGCAATGGTAATATAATTACTTGTAATGATGGGTCCTTGGCTACAAGTGATAATAAATACATTAAAGATGTAACAGTTAACCTAATGCAATAATATTGTAGAATCAGCAAGCACATATAAAGCAAGAACAGGCAGAAATAATGACATAGAAACATAGACACAATTTCAAGCAGCTCTGTGTCAATGTTACATCACAAACACAAGTCTTAACAGGCAGCAAAGTCATAAATTCAGGTTTCATTTGAAGTTTAGTAAAGTAGCAAAACACATTAACCAAAGGCCAGGAAAGACAATCAGAAGATGAAGATTACCTTATTTCCAGGGCATCAACTTTAATTCACAAAATCAAAGTTCAATTCACAACACATATTACATTGGTGTGTATATTTACCTTGAATTATTCTTTTTTTGCACTCAAAAACCTATGGTTAATGCTAGCCAGAAGAAACCATAAAATTTCCAGTAAAAAGAGAATTAGAAACCCATGAATGTCCAGAAATTCAATGGATTAGCGGCAAGGAACACTCCATTTTGGAGATTTATTATCCTACAGATATTTCCAAACAAAATTATCTTTCTAATCAAGGAAGATGTTACGGAATAGGGGTGGTCAGATTAGTTCCAATTGGAGTAGATTCTGAGATATTCTGACGTCAGATCACAAATTTCAATGCTCAGATTTTGAGTTCAGATAACCTGTGCGCTGGCAAAAGTACCTGCACTTTGGATCATCTTATGTAAGGTTGATGTACTGGTTTGCCAGTACACACATTAGATTTTTGTCGTTGGAAAGGATCTTTCACGATTCATTCCAAGGACAAAAAAACTGAATAAATTAACGAGTGCTGTACATACAGGATGGTTCTGTTCTATAAAGAATGGAGGAAGAGGACCCCGTTGCACTCTCTCCTCTTCACTTGCATTGCGGTCATTTGTCTTTCATCATTTGTGGGTCCACCAGGACGGATCCATGAAGGAGCTCGGATGGCCACTGTACACATGTCTGATTCTAGTCCGACACTAGCCCTGAGGCTAGAATTGGATGAGAATCATCTGACGTGTGTATATAGCCTTAGGCTCAGCTAATCCAGCCAGTGCATGTTGACAGCTGTAAATATTTGCCAGCTAGGTTGGCTACAACAATGACAAATGACCTCGAAATCTAGGCCAATCAAAAAAATATATATAAATCCCGACTTAGAATTTCCAAACCTGGTCAGATTTCTTGTTTGATCTAGCTCACGTTTCTTTTTTATTTGTAACTCTCATCTCTGTATGTGCTGCTTTGGTCCATCGGGAAAATTGCATCAGAAACAGCGATGCCTTCTAGCGATTCAGTGGGCCTGTTTTATTAAAGTTCTCCAAGACTGGAGAAGATACACTATTATCAGTGAAGCTGGTTGATTCAACAAACCTGAAATGGATCTGGTGCAAGAATGAAAACATTAATAACAAATAGCAAATAATTTTTAGGAAATCCCTTCCAGGTTTGCTGGATCACCCAGCTTCACTGATGAAAGCGTATCCTCTCCAGCCTTGGAGAGCTTTAATAAATTAGGTCCATTGTTCTCAGAGGGACTTCTGCCAGGTTTGGCTAGGTTCTCGTGATAGACTATTTTTATTTAGCGCTATTTATTTTTGTGCTGTTTGTGCACATTGCCTTCAGCTGCACAAATGGCAAAGTTCTTTTCAGTGACAGAAAAAGCAGTGATCTTCTCCTCTGATGTTAAAAGGTCACTGAAAAAACAAAGAGAAATTCAACATCTGGTCTAGACAGCTACTGGCCTGCTACTGCTGTGATGGAACAATGTATAATTATCTGTTTGCTATTTTAAATTATACTGTAGAGATAAGAAAAGCCATAGCAAATGATTTCTCATCTTTTTCTTCTTATGTAGAAAGCAACAGAACATTACTCAATTCTTTGCTGTAATGAAATTATATTGTAATAATGATTTCATACAATAAAGCATTATTGTAGAATAGTCTTATAGATATGGTAAGACAGAAGAAAAGTGCTTAATAAAGAGAACTAGATAGGAATATCTCACTGAATAGCACATAAGTGGTTGTTTAGCTAATTATATTTAATACTGCCTAATACTTAGGCACAATGTCCAGCCAGGTGTTTACCAATGCTTTAAGAGAGGAGCTGATATTATTTAATAACTATATAGATGGAACTACTAAGTAGTTGTTGGACTTTGCAGTGTAATTATATGCATTTTCAGAATGGAAAGAACACAGGGTACTGCTTATCAAACTACAGTCTTATCCACCTGTATTTCCTTCACTGACCACGACTTTGTAGCAGTCGGAAGATGCACATTAGTAAAAAGAGTTTGTTATGCAAACTTTCATCAACTGTCATGATCAAAAAGCTGGATTAGATTAACTATATTACAAGCTATGAAGAGTAGGGATAGGGATAAATGATTTAAAATAGCTGTTTGAATTCCCAGGACTGCTGCTTAACTGAACATCAATGTACCCCTGCTGGGTGGGCTGACCAGTGCCCAATCCACCAACTAACAACACAATGTGGAATGTGATCCCATAAGTTTGTGCCATAAGTTGATATCTACTCGGAAGGAGACATCTGATTGATTTGATTATGTTAATCATAAAAAGTGACTATGCACGATTATGTACGTTGTAAAGTTCTGTGTAATATAATGATACTATAAAAATACAAAGTAAAAATAATATAGTTTTCTCATGAAGTCTTGCAAATATTGCCACTGATTGATGCCGGTGAAAAAAACAATTGCCAAAGTTAAATCAGATTTTTAAAAGTATATGATGTTCATTTGATTTTCTGAAAATGATGTCGTTTATTTGACCTTACTGCCAGTATTGTGGTCCAGCTGGAAGGGAACAGTTGGAAATGAAATGATGCTGGTTGGTTGTTGCAAAATGACTACATTAGTTAATACTAATAATTAGTGTTGGTGTTCGAATTCCACCCAAATATGGCTGTTCGAATTCGGATAGACCTGACCTAAAAAACATGGGATTAGACGGCGCAAATTCGTGTGTAAAAAAATGTGTTAAAAAAAAAAAATTAATGTAAGTAATTTTTGAATGTGTGTGATTTGTTTTACTAACTTTTATTTTTTTACAGGTTATCAGCTTTGCTCCCCTGATTGCTCTTGTAGTTCTTCACAGTCACTAAAAATAACGCGAATTCTCCCACCATTGATAATGGTGTTCGAATTCGGCATTCGATCACCCGAACAATATCTCCCTATTTGATCTAATAGCTGTCGAATCGACTAGTGAGATATTTGACCAACACTACTATTGACTTTAATGGTGTTAGAATTCGGCATTGGATCACCCGAACAATATCTCCCTATTCGATTCAATAGCTGTTGAATCTAATAGTGAGATATTCGACCTACAGTACTAATAATACTAATAATACTTAAGCTTTTTATTTTGGGGATTATAGATCATAAAGGGGTCACAGTTTCCCAAACAGTTTCAGGCCAATATTTTGTATTCACCCCTTGAATTCTCCATCACGTCATCTATCTACGTTATAGTAGACATGGCCATATATCTGACTCCCTGTAAGTAGCCCCAAACTTCTCATTGCTTCATACTCGCAAGCAGGTCCAATGTTTTGCCAGTAATGTCTAAGTGATGGCTGTTTTGAAACTTCCAGAGGAATAGAGGAAGGTTCTACATAAAGTCTTGGCAAGATGTTGCTCCGCTGGTGATGAATTTTGAGTGAAGTCATACTGCACAGGAAATTATACCCGAATGTTTTGAAGCTAATAGATTAAGTTGCAAGTCAGGCAACCAGCATATTAAATGGTCAAAAATAGTCAATACACTCTTTGTAAATAACATTTAGCTTTTTATTTTATGTTTCAATTTTTTGTAGATGAAATTCTGGCCATTAGACCTATGCTGCTATTTGTCTCTATACCCTTCAGTCATAGCTGGATTTTACAAGAATAAACGGAGGATGGTGCCCCTATTCAATATAATAGCTAAAAGCTGACAGGAGCTGGGCTCTTTAGTATTATAAATGTTTCAGGCAATGAAACAAGAAAATACAAAGAACAAAATTGTATCCAGCCATACAAAGTCTTGCAATAAAGAGTTGTTGGTATACCTAAAAAAGGTTATGCTATCACATTTCTACTTTTTTTTACATTTCGACCTTTAATCTGTAATGAACTTTTCTGGCACGAAAGTAGGGATAACACAGATACAATAATGACAGAGGACATTCCTAATAATAACTTTAATTAGGTTGGTGGACATAGGTGGGGGGTTAACTTTCATTCCTAACAATGTTCCTTTAAAGCTTGTGTTAGTAGCTTTTGTAACTCATTCTGAACCCATGTGATTAGAGATATGCTCACCTAAACTCCATTATAAATTTATTGAACATTTCCCTGCATTATTATTATTACACAATATTTATATAGCACCATCATATTACACAGCGCTGTACAAAGTCCTTAGCTGTGTCACTAACTGTCCCTCAAAGGGGCTCACAGTTTAATGTCCCTACCATGGTCATATGTCATTTATAAAGTCTAAGGCCAATTTTAGAGGAAAGCCAATTAACCTCACTGCATGTTTTTGGGATGTGGGAGGCAACCAGAGTACCCAGAGGAAACCCACGCAGACACGAGGAGAACCTGCAAACTCCATGCAGATAGTGACCTGGGACCTAGCACTGCAAAGGCGGGAGAGTGCTACCTCTGAGCCACACAACAATGTTGCTAACCGAAAGCATATAAAATAAATAAATAAAAAAAAATGATAGCTTCACTGTTTTTCACACCATGGTATAACACACAAGACAATCAGATTATAGAATTATAGTGATGTCAGAAGTAATTCAGTAGTACGAAATCAAACGGATTATCTCAGTTCAGATACCTGAAAGACAGATTCTGATTAATTTTTGGGTGTAATTTTTCACATACCAACATTAACTGGGATTATATGTAGATTCTGGTAATGTCCAATATTGATCATATTAAATAAAAGTTTCATTAACAATGTGTTCTTGTGCTTTGAGTCCTTTGGTCGCTGTCCATGGTGCTGAACTGTTTAGAAATATATATATAATTTTTTTTCATTAAATTGTTTAACATTTTATACTTTAGTAACAGTGCAGTAGACTCTGGTGGTGGTACATCAGTACTGGAAGTGGAGGAAATTTTCCTAAAGACAGAAAACATTAATATTCATTTATGGTTAAAATACTCTCCCAGCCTATTCTACAATTTAAAAGTTTGGGCTGAAGTAGAAATAAAAAAAAAATGCTATCCCGATTTTTTGGTCTTTAATCTTTGCCACATCCCAGAACAGATTCATACAATATCTACATGACGAAGAGTCACAAACTGAAGTTAGATGATTCCTATACTTTATTAGTTCTTAAAAAAAAATCACGTAGTAGCAAAAGCATGCATATAAAAAGTCTCTTGGAAAGAATGCCATAAAATTTATAAAGCTAAAATGTTTAAATAATAGGATATACATAATTCTTTTTATTCATACAATATTTATTGTAGCACAAAGTAGAACATCACCAACGCGTTTCAAATAAAATATTTTGTACGTCCTCTGAGATAATAGTATACGTGGCTTGAAGAGAGGATTGAGTGATCTAGATAAAGTTATAAGTATTAACAAACAATAATAAAATGTTTAAGTAATATCTACTCTGTTTACAGTATTATACATGTGCATACATTTAAAACCTTAGAAACAAACTTTAAATTCCAAATGAAAGTGGCAATTAAATTAAGTTAGTTTCTATGTACAAACACATACAAACATTTATCTTGACCGAGATTTCCTAAAGCACTATGAATTATTAGACTATGGGAAAACACATCAGAAGTAGCTCCATATCAGATGCAGATGTTTCTTTATGAATCCTTGTACTGAGCTGTGAAAAGAACAGTGAATATAGCCCACAGATCCATCTGCTAGCCGAATGTCAACTACATTTATTTACATGCAATATTAACAATAAATAAAATACTTTTCTTTTAAACAAAATAGCATTTTAAGTCCCTAATAAATTAGAAAAACGAATATAAATTTCTATATGATCCCTTTGGGAATTATAACTTTTCAGAAGCCTGCACCTAAAAATGGAAGTAGGTTCTTCATAAACTGACCCTGAAACAGCTTGTACAGACATATTAGTACTATATTGGTAACATAAAACAAATACAATTTCCTAATTTGTTTGCATGGATTCTATCTCAATATCACACAGAGAAAAGCTTTGCAGTTTTAATGTACAATGAAGAATCTAAAAATCTTTGTTTTTTACCATCAGAACAGTCATTTTCTTCATAGCACCAGAGAGATAAATGAAATATGAAATTTTAATAGGGGTGGTACAGTTTATATATAACGCAGCAAGAAAGATAAATAACCAATTTGATGGGCATTAGTTTAAAGCAGCCTATTAACATACTACATACACAATGCCATAATTCACACTTACCATATAAACAGTTGATGTAAAAATCTCTCAGCTTAGTTTCCACCCACGCTGGGATATTAATGACATTATTCACTTATATATACTCCCTGCTCATGCTGACACAAAATAAAGCACTTTCATGCACAGCTGCCATACACTGTTGCTTACTGCTTACCAGACTGATAAAGCCTGACTATCAAACTAAAAAAAGAGGCAGCCATATTTTGGGCTACACCAATATTTTAGGAAATAGAATATTACATGTAAGAAAATTATAAATAAAGATGTGTACATATTTTTGAATGAACCAGTGTTTTTATAGAACTACATCACACCTACAAAAAAGTCTTCAAAGAGGAGACTTTTTGTGGACTCAATTTTTTTCTTATACAAGTGCAGCACTGTATTCTTCAATATATCTTTATTAATATATATATATATATATATATATATATATATTATATGAAAGCAATGTGGGTGCCTGAATTTTACTTGTCATCCACCTCTTGTGGTCCCTGCACTGTAGTACAAACAACTGTGGTGCTGCAGTGCCAGGAAGGTGCAAAAACGAGTAGTAGATAAATGAGCCATTATTTTTTGCTGCTTCCCCCATCACTGTTCCGGCTGTTTTAGGCTGGAGATGGGAAGGAGGGTGCAGGACCTTTAAAGCAGAACTAAGTTAAACAAAAAGAAATCCCACTTACCTTTAATCCCATAGATCCCTCGATCCCGCCGGAAATTTCCTCGATTGGGTCCTGCACCGTCCTGTAATCCAACTTCATCCCAGCGCAGAGGGAACATGAGATGTCGCCATCTTTCT
Organism: Pyxicephalus adspersus; assembly: GCF_032062135.1. NCBI lineage: Eukaryota > Metazoa > Chordata > Amphibia > Anura > Pyxicephalidae > Pyxicephalus > Pyxicephalus adspersus. The sequence continues at coordinate 26,145,685 of NC_092871.1, forward strand.
CTGTCTTCTTCTGACTATCCTGCAAGGGCACGAGATCAGGTGATGTAGCCTGCGGTAAGGGGAGAAAAATGCACATGTGTGAGATCGACTTTTTTCCCCCCAATGTAGAAAAAAAAAAGCTCCCACCACTACATATCTCCCATCCTATTGTGTGTGAAATTCCCCCACCTACTAGATTGTAAGCTCTTCAGGACAGAGTCCTCTCCTCCTGTATCACTGTCTGTAATAGTCTGTCATTTGCAACCCCTATTTGATGTACAGCGCTGCGTAATATGTTGGCGCTATATAAATCCTGTTTATTAATAATATTAATAATAATAATAATAATAATAATATTAATAATAATAATAAATACAGAAGGGAAGATGCTTCACCCATTTTTTTAAATGATTTGTAAACTAAATAACCAAATAGACAAAAATTGAAATTCTTTGGCAGGTAAATCTGTACCCTTAAATGTATGAAGCTGCCACCATGTTAAACTACTCTCTTTCCCTGGCTTTGGATAATGTTGCTCCTGCCACCTTCCGCTACCGCCGCCCTGCCAACCCCCGACCCTGGCTCAACAACCACACCAAACAGCTACAAAAGTCTGTTCGTGCAGCTGAGCGCAAGCGGAGGAAATCTGGCCTTAGCCCTAACTTCATGCTCTACAAAGCTTTAACACAGAGCTCACTGTCACTGAGTAAAATTATTTCTCCACAGTCATTTCCTCGTAAGCCTCCAACCCAAGCAACCTCTTCTCTACAACTGACTCCCTCCTAAACCCCACACCTGCTCCCCCCACAACATCCTTCTCTGCCCAAGACATTGCCACCTACTT
>NC_092871.1:26148415-26212331 GCF_032062135.1 Pyxicephalus adspersus
TAATAATAATAATAATAATAATAATAATATTAATAATAATATTTCATCCCAGTGTTTGGTTTCTGAAGTTCAATTTTAGGGGTCTATTTTTAAAGATTTTCAACCAAATTGTACCCCTAATTCATACAATTACACATTGAATTAGAAAATATATGAATAATGAGTAAAAGTTACGCACCTGTTTTCTCATTTTTTCCAACATGAAAGATGTGTACATTTTGCATTCCCTCTCCTTTTGTTACCTCCCCCACCTCTTAGATTGTAAGCTCTTCTGGGCAGGGTCCTCTCCTCCTCCTGTGTCACTGTCTGTATCTGTCTGTCATTTACAACCCCTATTTAATGTACAGCGATGTGAAATATGTTTGCGCTATATAAATACGGTTTGTTATTATTATAACAATACTAAAAAATTGGGTGAAATCAACATAAATAAATAGACTCATCATATAGACTCTTAAACTATTTGCTTAGGTAAATATCAACAATTGCACATTATTATTTTACATTTCAGTATATTACAAATAATGTATGATTATGTTAACTTTTTTTCCAAATGCAAATAAAAACCTTGGACTATAAATTTACAGAAGTAAAACAAAAACTAGAATTATTATAGGCTGATTTAGGAAAATTGAAATAAATGGATAGAAATATAGCCTATAACAAAAAAAATTATTCGCCTAAAACAAAATATGATTGGATGTCAAAGGCAACTTCTTCACTTGTGCATTGATTTTCATTAATTAGCCTTTAGAAATTGAGGCTTCTTTACTAGTAGTTGAAAATATTTACACAATAATTTGTGTGAAGACTTACATCAATTATCTAATCATATGGAAAATCCTTGTTCACCTATTTCATTTGCACATAACTGGATAATTAGAGTAAATCTTCACACAATTGATTGAATAACTCCTATGACATCCTTATTATGTTGGATCATAGTCTAACTGCCATTAAAAGCTCCATATAAATAATTGCTTTCTGGAAGAGGAGCTCTTAAAGTCCATGTCTTCCAGTTGGATTCTCCGTATAATGTTTCCATTGCCTCCTGTTGGAATTAAAATACCAATCCAACTGGTTGCTATAGGTATCTTATGTTCTAATGTATAATGAATGGGTCCCTGAGTAATTCCACGAGGACCTGACATTCCAGAAAGGAAGGGACACAGCTGTGTTATAATGAGTCAACTTCTAATATCTCCTGCGGGACATTGAAAATTCCCTTTGAAATTTTTGACTCTGGTCCACCACTGAGCCTATTACATAGAGGCCCCAAGCATGTTGCTGGATTGTACAGTTACTCATTTATTTTCCATTATGCAAAATGCCCAAGAGGGAGCCTGACGCCAGCAGCTAGCTTTGTAATAGCCATCCACACTCCTTTAAACTCTCCAAGAGAATGCAGATTGGTAATTCTAAAAAATGACCCCCAACTTGTATTTGCACAATTGGATAGAACATTTTACTGAATATGCAGGGGGGATTCTTCCATGCCAGACCAGTTTTTTTATAGTTCTCTGATAGGTTATATTATTAATAGCAAAAAAAATAATAATTATAAGTTTTTAATCTAAACATATTTTGGCATAGAGGTTTCTTTTGGTACCATGTACCAAGTGGTGCCCAGATTCTTTTTTTTTAACAGAAAATAGTTTAAAGTCATTTATGCATATTTTATGTCATTTGTAAACACAAATATATATATAATACACCCTAGGACTATATATACCCATAACCTTTTGAGGCAGTGCACTGATTGCTAGTGTATTGCTGTTCATTAGGCTGTGCGACAAAGCATGGCAGTTGGGATGGCACTGGGTTGCTATTCAGAAAGAATGTTGTGAATTTCAACACAATAATTCAAGTCCAGGTTGACAATCGAAAATCCAGCCATCAATAATCCGGATCCTTTAGTTTCCCGGCATGAATTTTGGATCGCATTTTCAATACAGGGACTGCAGTACACTGTTTGGCCACTAATGTTTTGATGGTGCTGTTCTGCAGAAACAGCTGTTAGGTTCTGCTTGCTATGCTAAATACACATTGAGACATCCCTGTCGCCTGCTCCCTGGAACTGTGCCAGATGTGGCGGGTGCTGTGAGAGGAAGGCTGGCCTGTGTGTGGAGGTAAGTAGAACTTTTCACCGGAATTTTCAAAAATCTTGCTCACCTGAGGTCCAGAGGTTGCCGGATTTTTGATTGTCAACCTGTACCATTGTAACATTGTAGCAGTAAACAGCAATGTACCTGTCATTGACGCCCCTATTCATTCTGTATGAGGCAGTAGAAGCTACATATAGCATCTGTAAAGCGCCTGTGCACACAAACCACAGCCAACTCCAAATATCCTTTTATCGAGTTTTATTATTGTCATAAAACAAGACAAGGGTTAAGTCCGATAAACATAGTACAGAAGGGTAAGGCAAAGGCAGGTCAGGAACAATCCGAGGTCAGGGCAGGCGGCAGACAAGAATGGTCACAAACAATCCAAGGTCAGGGCAGGCAGGGTTCAAGCAAGAGTCAGGTTTCAGACCAGGTCGCTATGGAAATGACAAACAGGATTGGCATAAACCAACACAAGAACGCACCCAAGAGATCCATAGGGATGCAAGGGATGCCGCCTGGCGGAACAGGATGGATCCCTCCACCGGCAGAGAGAAACATGCTGCGAGCAGGGCAGCAGCCTCAGCTATGCTGCCTGCTGCAGCGGCGTCACCCTCTGCGGCTGGGATCTCCAGGGACACCGCGGGCTCGCAGGACAGGTAAGTTCCTTACAGCATCTCTCCTAGGGCAGGCACTCACCGGCTGTAACTGAACCGCAACCTCACTGCCGGTCTGAACATGCCCTACAGCATTTAATGCAAAAATAGATAATCATAGTGATCACAGCATCAGCAATCAATTAACAAAGAATATTGGTAAATTATAATTTATATTTTTTTGTGGGTTTGTTGGACACATACAGCCAAATGATGGAAAGAGTATTAAATATTTTAAAGAGTATATAAATATTTTAGTAATTCAAATATTCAAATAAAAATTCTATTATTTTGATGAGATTTTATGAAAAAAAATTACTTCAATTAAAGTTAAAAAGTAGGTAATTTAAGATTTACTTAAAGTAAAAGTTATGTTTTTACCAGTAGGGGGAGGGGAGGTACTGTCTTTCCTGTGTAGTGAAAAAAAGACAGAAGGATATTAATTTGAATTGTTATTTTAATTATTGGAACACAAATTAGGGCAAAAACAAAATAATAGAGATTACCACATGGCCTTTACAATTGTGCCATTTTATTGTAGAGCGTTCCATAAAACATTTTCAAACAACTAACTATTGAAAGTAGCACAAATTGTGGATTCTGTAGACCAATCTTCTTTTCTCACCAATAGCAGTCATACTGAAATTCTATTAATCAAAACAGGTCAAGGTCACAAGTGTTGTGAGGCACTGTGACCCAAGAAACATCATAGAGCGAAAGACAGAGAGAATTGTAGAATCCAATTTGCACACTTGGTGCCTGCTCTCACCTTGCTGAACTAATTAGGGGAAATAAAGCTTGCTATGTGTGAAAACCTACCTTGGTAGGAGTCAGATCCTAAGACACATTGATACCGCCGCTCCTTTCTTCTGTGCAGGGTATGCATGGCAGGACGGACACCACTTACAGCCCGGGAGTGTGAATTACAATGAAATCAACCTGATACAGATAACCTAAGTAGGTGCAGTCACATATTTGTATTAAAATAACAGAACAGAGCTTTCTAACCTACCTTTCTTACCTGTTTTTTTTTAATTTATTATACTCTGCAACTAATGTGATTTAAATGTAGTGCAATACAAAATTTAGAAAAAAATACTTAAGAAAAAGTAAAAATTCCACTGTAAAGTATATACAAAAAGCTTAAAGTAAGTGAGAAAATGTAAATGTAATGAGTTATTTTCCACCTTCCGCCCACATCAACACAAATTTAGCATAATAAAAAGCTTTGTAAAAACATTCATTATTTTAATTAGTTTTGTGTAGTATGGGCTTCTGATGGATAATACTCATATTATTATGGTATTGTATATTATTCACTACATAACCCCAACAAATGCTTAACCTAGTACTTCATTGTACATAGTGATGCCAGCAGGGTATCCATTGCCATTTATCCTTAAACTACTTGAATCCCATCACTTGCTGTATGGAAGTTGGAACCCATGCATGGAAGGTGCCAAGGATTTTCTTATCTCAGCCATATAAAGAAGAGGAATAATTTTAGGATCAGTGATTTACCTAAATTTTGACTGTGACTTACCTATTAGCTACCAATGTAGCAAGCAAGTTGCCCTCAACCCCATCAATGCATGCTAAAGAATCTAGTGTCCGGTGACATTTGGCTTCAGGTCTTTGAATAGGTGTCCTTTTTTATTTGTAAAGACCCTCTAAAAATGCTCCATGCTTTGCTATTGGATTTTATAGCTTTTTGTCCAGTTTTTCCAATAAAGTCCAAAGAACACAGCTTGTGCTATATTATTGTGCTTTTACCTAACAACAATGATGTGTATATAACCTATTAACAGTTACAGGAAAACAATACAAGATATACTGTAAAACCTTTACAAAAATGCATGTATGTACACAAACCTTATTAGAACACCAACACCAATATGAACACCAGCAAAATCATGTATGCAATAAGAACAAAACATACTTAGCTTTAGTAAGAAATTGTCCAAATGTTCTCAGTGAGTAGTACTCCAGTGTTTGCCGGTACCGGGTGCTTGATCTTGGTAGTCTTTGTAATCTTGTAGTGGTTCCATTTCAGCTAGACTCCTCTAAATATAAATTTCCTTTGGACAACCTGGACAGACTATTTATAAAGCACCAAATCTAACAGTCACCTAAATAAATCTGTTTAAGAATCTTCCAGGTTTTTCACAGGCAGAGGTTGATTCTCAAACATGTTTTGGTAAATGTCACTTTGGTGACACTTTTGGTGATTCACTGCTTTATAAATAAACCTTTATGGGCTTGCCTTGAGTGGTGCTGCATTAAAGCGGACCAATCCCCAATTTTTATATTAGATGAATTTTAAATGCATTTGAATAAGATTGATGCTTTTTTTACATTTTCAGGAAGACACATCACCCGAATTTGTGCCTGTGCATTGGGAGATCGGGTGAGATGGGTAGAAGAAGATGCCCACCCTTACTGTTTATTATGCACCAGAAGGAAGCTGGGATGGCCCAGGGTCTACTGGACTTGTATTGTGGAGGGCTCTGGAAAAGATAAGTGTTACTATTTTTTAAAGTTCCATTTAAAGCGATCCTTTCATTTGATTCAGCTAGTACAGGAATGGAAACGTACCTGCATCGTTCTTATACAACTCAGATGTTTATGAACTGTGTGGTGCACTGACCAGGAGCTTGGAGGTGCCAATCACAATGATACTGCAATGTAGCTGCATGTTTATTGCAGTATTTTATTGCTAAATGTGCATTTTGCAACCTGAATGCATTGGTGTCAATGGGCCCTCAAAGAGCCAGACAGTTTCTGTATGAATTCAACTGAATAATGGACTGAACTCAATCAACATGCGAAGCACCAGCTGCAGATAACTCTGAAATTTTATGAATATAATGCAATTCCTCTTTTTTTGAATTGTACTGCTAGACCTGTGCTCTATACAAAAGCAATGAAGCAAAAATGTGGAACAACCAAAATCCCGACAGAAGGTTTTTGCCTTCTTTTTTTACAAATTGTATATTATTTTTTTAATCAGTCAACATATTTTCTCCATTAACATTGTTGGCAAAATTAAGAGCCTTCAGCTACAGTAGATTTTTGCACTTGTGTCCAGTTTTCACACATTCAAGCACATCTACAACTTATTTAACATTGCAGGCAAAGGTTGCTTCTTGCAGTGATTTGCAGGGCTGCTGTAATCTGATTCTTAATCTAAACTTATTTTTCTCACTGTCTAAAATTCATGGAGATCCTAAAACTGGGGGTAAAGAAAATATGTGGCTCATTGCAGCTTTATACATCCGCTCACTCTAATCTGCCCCCGAAAAATAAAATGTTATTTGTCTCCTTCATATTGTTCATGGGTATTCTGAGAAACATGATAAATTTATCTTTAGGTAATTGTATATCATTTGAGGTATTCAGTATCCATTCATCACATAACATTACACACGTTGGCATATAAGGTCAATACCCGATAGGGTATTAATGTAAATTTATCGGAAGGGACGACTTGTTAGGGAACGCTAACCTTTTAATCCAATAAATCCCAATGTAAAATTTATCCACCTGAAATAATAACTTCTTTTGGCATATTGATTGTAAGGGTATAAAGGCCTTGAAGGGGGAACATGTGCATACAGTTAATGCAGCTGACCAATATAACTAACTCTGGACATTGTGTTGTTCCCTCCGGCTTTTGTTGCTGTCTGTCAGTGTAGACTTTTCCTTTCACGCTGATTGATTCTGATTGTCTGTTTGCCATGTGTTGACATTATAGAAGCCATTCACAACCATTCACAGGGAATGTCTGCTTGACATGACTAACACAGTAACCAAGCAAAATGGAGATAACTTTTATAGCAGACATTTACATGATTGTCTGTATCCCAGGACAAACATTCCCTATAGGGCTCTGATACTTTCTGTAAGAATTAAGCATTTATAAAAGAATTTTATTGTTGACAACAATATTCAACCAAGACATTGTCAACTATTAGTCCCCTTTGATGGTCTGCGTTGTGGCAGCTCCAAGCAATGTTGTAAATGCTCATGCATGACCACTGATCTGATAAAGATGCAATATACAGCCTGTGTGTTTTGAGAATAATTTTAAAAACTAGGGAAATTCTGCTGTGAGAACCAAGCATTGCGTTTTATTTTATGTTGGGACTGTTTGGTTTGAACACCAGTCCCAGAGCAGGATCTCTTGATATGACACCGTGGGCCTGATTTAATAAAGCTCTACAAGACTGGAGAAGATAAACTTTCAGCAGTGAACCCTGGGTGATCCAGGAAACCTGTAATGGTCCAGGTCGAAGATTGAAAACATTTGCTTACAAATAGCAAATGACACCCAGAAGTATGTGAAAAATGGAGTTAAATAGGATCGCAGTCATCTCGGTCCTGACTTGGTTCGCTACGGGAGGTAGAGACGAGTAGTATATGCTAAATCATAGAACAATATGAAACAATCAATACACAAAAGTCATGTTTTATATTGCTCGACTATTGTTTTTTATAGTTCCATGATTTAGCATATGCTACACATCTATACCCCCCCTCCCCGAGGAAGCATTTTGCTGGAGAAACACGTCGGGACCAAGACAACTGCAATCTTGTTTACCCCATTTTTCACATACTTTGGTGCATTTAGTAATATTCTGTCTAGCGCCATTGTTGGCACAATTTCTGCCTCTGTTTTTCCTGATGACCATTGACACAAAGACAGAGAATGATAAAGAAAATCCAGAAGTTAATGGTTTTCACCACAACAAGAAGACGTGTGTATGCCTTCATGACTTTATATTATATGAATATGTGTATAGCAGTGGGACTCATTATGATAAGCTGTCAGAGGGCCCTGGTCCAAATTTAGCACTGAGACCCAAAGAAGCATTGAAAACCCCCTGCCTTTCAAATGGAATATGAATGGATATTAGAATATAGTACTGTGCACATTGACAAGAGAAACTGTGGGTTGAAAACAGATGCAGCTGTGTGACAAGTTTATTTAAATCCAGTCAAATGGCATTCACAAGGGACAAATGGAGATTATACTTCCCCTGGGAGAGTGAAATGCTACTAACACTGTTGTGATTTTAAGGAAAAAAAAATAATTAACTTTTAGGGAATTAAAAAAAAAGTCTTATGTGAACATAGATATCAAACCGAGGAATCAGATTTTACATAATAGTAATTAAAGCAAGCATCCTGCTGGTTGTGCTTGTTGTATAGATGCAAATTAACCATTAGCCTGCTTTACTTCTCACTTTCTTTATGCGGCTCAGATTAAAAAAGGTTGGTTCCACGCGGCTGGAAATTCTGTAGATTCTAAAGCAGAAACTCATTTCATGGATTATTTTTTGATGTAATTGGATTGCAAGCACTGCAAGATTGAAAAATCTGCAATGAAGGAAAAAGTGTATATGTATGTAATTAGTGTTGGTTGAATATCTCAGTATTTGATTCGACAGCTATTCCATCGAATAGTGAGATATTGTTCGGTTGATCGAATGCCGAATTTGAACACCATTGAAGTCAATAGTGGGAGAATTCAGGTTATTTTTAGGGACTATTAAGGGCTGCAAGAGCAGTCAGATTGCTCTTGCTGCCCTTTACTAGTTGTATGTTTTCTTTGGCAGAGTTTCTCTATCCAAAAACATCGGGAGTCCTGTGTTCTTGGATAGAGAAACTCTATCCAGGAACACATACTACAGGACTGCAACAGTGATCCTGATTGCTGTTGCTAGTAGTATGTGTTCTTGGATAGAGTCTTCTATCCAAGAACACAGGGCATTAGATGTGATGAATGGGGAAACTTGCCTCCATTCAACCTCTAGTGCCCCGGGGATCACCTGCAGTAACAGCTTTGACACAAAGTTCCCACGGTCATGTGACCATGGGAACTGAACTGCAGATGAATTCTGTAGTTCCACTACGATCCCCGGGGCACTACAGGTTAATTAACCTGTAGTGCCCCGGGGATCGCACACTCTTTTCTGACTCTGCTGCAATCATTGAGATGATGCCTGGCCGGCAAGTATCTCTTACTCTGTAACACGCACAGTACTATGATACATGGTACTCTGATTGTTACAATTTTCTTGCAGTCGATAAAAGAAAAATGTAACAAATGTATCATAATATTACTGTGCTGGAAAGTGTGTTACAGAGTAAGAGATATTATGTCATTGTAGGATAACCTGTAAAAAAAATTAGTTAAATAAACACAAACACTCAATAAATTAATTTAAAATAAGTTTTTTACATAAGTACATTTTTTTTATCCAAATTTTTACCTTCGAAGTTTGTTTTTTTTCGGGTCGGGTTTACCCGAATTCGAACAGCCATTTTCGGGTCAAATATAAGGACAACCCGAATTCGAACACTAACACTTTATATAATACACATATTAATATATATGTGTGCGTTGTACACATGCTCAGTGTTTACACGTCCAATAATGGAAACTTATCAAAAGAACAAGTGTGTTGGGTGAATTGTATATGCTGCCTTCAAATCTGAACTCCAACACGTTTCATTAAAATAAACTTGTATTTGGAGAAACATTGATTGCCATTGTGGAGCTTTTCTAAAAATACTAAGTGCCTGGAGATAATTCTGACCCTCTGGATTAAGTACTTTGGGTCAATGGCCCAGAACACAACAGCCCAGAAAACATAAGCAACCAAGTCTTTCTAACATTACTGATCTGCATACTTGTTCCATGTCTGGGATTTAGAAAGTATTACAGCCAGAGGGTAAACACTGGCACACCCCAGTATTTCTCTCCTGACAGGTTAATTTAAAACTTATAGTAGACATAACTTTTTGAAGTACACTTAGACTGAACAAGTTCACTTGCATTGTATTACAACGCCTTAGATCTTTTTCTCATAATAACTTTATGTTGCCAAGACAGTAATATTGATTTTAGTCTAACAAGTAACAGTTTGGAGTATTGCTGATAGTCTTTTAACACTTCAGTACAATTTGACACAATCTTGTTACACTGAAGGCTTATTATTATTTTGTGCTGACTAAGTATATTTGTGGTGTATGATTTGTATTTGACAGGGACAGCCTTATCAAGATTATTGGTCCCATGTCAGATTACTAAATCTAAGTTACTTCCACAGGACTACTCTATTCACTCTTTAATCAGTGCCCTCTTTTGTCACTATATCTTGGTGTACATTTATATATATATTAAATAGACAAAGCAACAAACTTGCAGATCTCAACCAACAATCTGCATAAAGATAAATGTCTTGAATCATTATAAAGACATACTAAGAAGTACAGGTAGTCCTCAGGTTACATACGAGATAGGGACTGTAGGTTTGTCCTTAAGTTGAATTGGTATGTAAGTGGGAACAGGTACATTCTTATATTAAATGCAATGAGGACAGATGTTTGTCTCAACATATTATTAGGCAGCCTGGTGTGAGTTACTGTAAAAATCCTCACTGTAAGTTATTCACAAACAAAGCAAGGAAAAAAAAACTTTATGGAGCCTAGACATTCATTAACTTCTGGAGCAACCTGTGCTTTAATTTATATAAGGAAACAACTGCAGAGTTTGTCTTGGTCATTAAAGAGTTACAAGAAGTTGCAGAAGAGATCAGTCCCAGCTGTGATTGGCAAAATATTTCTTCTGCAAGTCATGCAAAACCGCCCCTCCCCCCATCAAGCCTCCATCCTGCACAGAAGGAGCAGGGAAGCCCCATTCGTATCTAGGAGACGTCCATATGTCAGATGTCCTTAACTTGGGGACTACCTGTATATATTAAAATTTTAAATTGTATGCTCAAACTACTTTTTAGAAAATACTTAGCATGACCAGAAGAATTATATTAATGCTGGTTTATTGACAGGTTTATTATTAATTGGTACTTCCACACCAACTTTATCCATAATTGACCCATTGGGCCTGTTTTATTAAAGCTCTCCAAGGCTTCTTCAGTGAAGTTGGGTGATCCGGCAAACCTGGAATGGGTTTTCTAAAGTCATTTGCAATTTGTAACCAAAATGTTTTTAATCCTGGAGCAGATCCAACCAGGTTCACCGATAAAAGTGTGTCCTCTCCAGTCTTGGAGGGCTTTAAAAAATCAGTCTCAATTTCTCCTAATATGCTTCAAACAGATATATGGAGTAGGTGTTTGTAATGCCCCAGATAAATTCATTGATGTCATAGACATGCATAAATGAAATAAAGCCCTTTAATGGTAATTTCCCATTAAAACATCAAGCCATCTCTGTAACTTTTTATAACAGCAGCCTCATTGCATTGATGTCTTCAGGCAATCAGTCTCATTTAACAAGTTGATAACATTTCACATAAAGCCATTTTCACAACAAAGTGAATCAAAGCCTTTGTTAATTGCCACTGAAACAATCTGCTTAGAAATTGTGTGTGTGTGACTGATTGAAAAACATGGTGTTTCTGAGTGATCTGTGTATGTGAAGTGCTGCTTCAATCTCTCTCAATCCTATTTGCTTATTAAGAGGTTGGAGGCTAAAGTTTATTTAGTTATTGTTGTCACAATGCAGACACTTAGAACTGTGTAATTGTAATTACTTTACAGCTTATTTTTAACAAATACATCCAATAATTTGAACACTTGGCTCCAAGCTCTGCTCAAATATAATGATTTATGTCAGAGATTAAAAAGTCAGCAACAAAGAAAGATTTAAACACAATTGATAGTCAATGTTTATTAAAGAAGAATGGAATTAAAGATTCAAAACTAGAGTGGTTATACATGTACTAATAATTACAAGCTCCTAGACTAATTTCTTTTACAAGCTTCTCTTCCAATTTCTGGCCACCTCAGTGTTACTTGGTATCGGGCGGGAAGATTTTTTAGTGTATTAGTAAATGTATAAGGTGGCCCAAACATCTCCAAAAGTCGACAGGAAGGTACTGTAGAATCCATCATTCACTTTTACAGGTCCCAACAGGGGGCCTATTTGAGAGTAGGACACACTGGGGAATTGCCCAAGGCTCCAACTGGATAATGGGCCTGATTTATTAAAGCTCTCCAAGGCTGGAGAAGATACACTTTCATCAGTGAACCTGGGTGATGCAGCAAACCTGCAAATGATCTGATCCAGAATTGAAAAAAGTTGCTAACAAATAGCACATTCCAGGTTTGCTGGATCAACCAGGTTTACTGATAAAAGTGTATCCTCTCCAGCCTTGGAGACCTTTAATAAATTAGACCCAATGACGGGGTTGCGGAAAGCTGGATTGCTTTACCTAGGGCTCCATTTTGCCAAAAACATTTCTGCTGCAGTACTAAGACTTGAGTTTTGGTGTACAGATATTTTCATACTCATAGTTCTTTAGGTCTGCAGCCAACCTTTGGTTTTAAAATATGTCTCCCACATATAAATAACACGTTAAATATGGCATACCATTGTAAGAAGATGTGGATAATTAAAGATTTCATGTCTGGAGCTCAAATTCATTAACCTGATATCAACAGGATCTGAATAAATATATTACTTTTTTTTATTCCCATAACTTAAATATTTTAAATGTTTAAAAAAACTAAGACTTTTTTTATTTCAATAAAGTGTAAAAATATTAAACCCTCATAAAGTTTACTTTGGTGTCATACGAAAAAGGCACGGAGAGCTGGATCTTGTATAGTAGTTGGGGTTGGGGGTAAAACTTTTTCCTTTATACTACTTAAAAGCCTTGGACAGCTCTCCCAGGATTGGTAACTGAAGAAACTGGATGTGCAAGGAAAGAAGCAGAGCATAAAAAGCCCAATTTAATGTTATTTAGACTTACATAATAAAAAGCAGCATGCTTACTATGCTTATGTGTTTCAAAGGCTAATGGGTTTAAAGTTCAGCGGCATCAATAGTGATCTCTGTACAGAACCGACTGACATACAGTCAACAATGATCATTGTATACAAGGCTGGAACCGTAGTACTGCTGATAAATGATACACAGATAAATGAATTGAAATAGAAAACCTGTATGTGATTGAAACTTCTGCATCTAGTGAGATCAATAAAGGGAACCCTATATTACTAGGACTTCCTCTTACTTTTTTTCTTTATAGACTGAAGACCTGTATTTTATGGTCAACCTAAAATGATCAACCAAAAATGCAAAATTTTACCCATAAGTGTAGCTGTAGGTAACATTTATATTTGTAGTCAATCCTGCTAAAGAATTGTGTGAATCTTTGCTATCCCAAGCACAAATTAATTTAGTCCATACTAGTGGTCGCCAACCTTTTGGACGTCACGGACCACTAATTTCATGAACTCTGGACCGCGAATGGGTGGGGAGCTGTGTGTCACTTAATGGGGAAGACACTTCCCGCAGAGTGACATGGTCCGCAGCTCTGGCCGATGCCCCCCCAGACGAGATCCTTCTCTGGGGGGGCATAGCAGCCAGAGCCGCGGACCACTAAAATTTTCTGGTTGGCGACTGCTGGTCCATAACATTGCTTGGTCTGTTTAATGTGCATTTGAAATTCAAAAGGACCCACCTTCTAAATACTCAGTAGCTGCAGCATGTTTTTAGCTTAGATTGGCACACAATTTTCAGAGAGTTAACAATCTGCTTGAAACACCCTGTCTGGTTAGTGGAAGATTGATGGACATTGTAAACATGAGCCAAGTGCCCCAATTTAATGCCCAGGTGTGTGTTGTCTAAATCCTAGGAGATGCAGGCAAGAGGGTCACCTTCATATGGCACAGAAAAGCAACACAAAAGGTATTTTCATTACTCTGCAGTGGTGGTTCCTAAAAATAGGTTGGGCCCAGCTGCTACTACAGGGGAATCCTCTTTAAAAATGATTCTTCAAGGTTTTCTTAAAAATAACTTTTAAGAGAAAGTAATGCATCACATAGATTACTGTTGAAATGTGCAAATTGTGACTTATACTAATGGAGAAAACAAGGAAAATAAATAAATATATAGACTCTTCCCATCTGTCACATTCATCTGTACAAGTTCCACTGGTTGATTTTTGCTCATTAAGATCAACCATAAGCAATATTATTTTTACCTTCAGGGCTTTGGCTGAAATACGGTTTCTTTAACATTCAATTTTGACAGCAAAAAATATGCTGCTCCAATAATATTCCTAAGAGTCTGGACTTGAGCTGACCTTAGAGTCTTGTTTAAAAGAACAATATCAATAAACAATCTGTTTGGTTTTCAGGATTTTACATCTTACTGTTCTACAAAAAGTATTGACTTGAACATAATCAATTCGTTAAATGACCATTTGAGCCCTATGAGATATAGATATTATTTGTATGCTGTGCTATGTATGGAATCTCATCATTTACCAGTAACCCTACACGGTATACATGAAACTGTAATTTCATCCAGTATCCACATATCTCTGCAGTAACCCTTAAGGTCAATGTGTTTTCAGTAAGACATATTTACCATTTTTTGTGCAGTCACTTCTAGCTGTAGATGGTAAGATCAGTATTATATCTTATATTCATATATTTGTGCATTCTTTCATGTCTGTTTTGGCAATTTGTCATCCCAAAATGTGCTAATTCGTCATTTTACCATTTTATTGTGTTGATCTCTTCCAAGAGATGGGTACAACCAGTGCCACTGAGCCCTGTTACAAAACCCATTAACTTTTACTCCAAACCTGCAGAATTTTGAACCTCATAGAAGTAAACAGGAGATGAATCTTATGGTAAAATTCTACCTATTTTTATGGATATTAAGCAATCTATAGTCAAAAAAAAGCATAGAGTACCAAATGTGGAACATGTATTAAAAAATGTGTATTTAAAAATATTGTATAGTAGAATCTTTTTATGCGGCTCAAGGATAACATTAAAAACATAAATACATAAATCCATTAAATACCCAGCTTTGGGGGGGTCATAAAGCTACATGTGTATTGTTTTTATTATGAGGGTGATCTCTATACAGAACCAGTCAACAATGATCATTGAATACAAGGCTGGAACCGTAATACTGCTAATAAATAATACACAGATAAATTAATTGAAATAGAAAACCTGTATATGATTGAAACTTCTGCATTTAGTGAGACCAATAAAGGGAACCCTATATTAGTAGAACTCCCTCTTACTTTTTTTTCCCCTTTAATTTCAACCAGACCCTTATTCAGGCAATCAGCTTGGCATGCTAGGAAAGGGAGGACAAGAAAAACCCCCTATTCTATAACATATCGTATGACATGCTCTTATAATTTGGGGTTACCGTGCACCGACGGGTGGTGAAGCCTCCACAACTTGCAAAATATCCTTGTCCCCAAAAGTTGAGTAAAAATTTAATCCTAGATGCAGTATGTATTTCTGCAGCCAATGGAACCTATCATTTTTATTATTTTTAAAATGAATACCAAGATTTTTTTTTTAAAATGAACATTAACTTTATAATGAAAAAAATAATTCTATACACAACCCCTTGTATATTCACATATTGTCATTAAAAAAAAAAACTGTTTCAAACATCTAATAGAAAAAAAAGTCAGAAAGAAACAGTGAAGTTATTTTTCTTGAAGCATTCATGACTCTCGAGTTTTCTGATTGTACTTATGCATAGAGAGAACATCCAGAGCCTCAGGTGATGTTACAGTCTCATGAATATCATCAGATGCTTCAAGTAAAGATGGAACTTGGCCGATTTTTAAAGCCCGTGCAATCAATATACATGAGTGATTGTTTTGCCAGCCCAAATGAAAGATATTGCATCCTGCAAATAAATCTAAATGTAAATGGTATTTATATCATCATTCCCCAAAATGGTTTGCATTTTAGAAGGCACAGATGGCTGCCTAACAAGGACATAGTCTGTTTGTAGACTTGTCATATAAAATATTAACTGATTTATGATTGTAATTTCTTCCACTCCTTCATATTAGGCTCCATGGATTTATAGAACAAGTTACAAGCATGAAATCGATTGCAACTTGAATGTTTCCCCTTCACAATCTTATTCAGAACACACAGAAAACACACAAAAATCTGACAATACTTTGTAATTGCTATGTGGAAATGGCATATGAAAAATGAAAATTACTTTTACATTTTTTCACTTGCTTTCTGGTTTGCATCTATTACAATTTTATAGAAAATTCACAGGAAACAATTCTGCTGTTTGTAATAAGTTTTAAAGGACAATGTGGAAAATACCTCTTCAATCTTTTTTTTTTCAATTCTTTTGTAATTATGAATGGCTTAAACTACAAGGCACCCTGAATAATGTCAATCAGAAAAAATGTCAGCAGAGGTGCAGTTAGTAGCATCTAAGCACCACAAGAAACATGTCCACAGTGACACAATCAGTACAATACTCACACAACCATAACAGATCCACAATGTCACAAAACTTCATGACGGCCCGTAACTCCAACGACGTGAAACATGCTTGTGCCTCTGCCATCACAGCTTTTCACTAAAAGCAAAATCAGTTTTAAGAATGTCAAAGACCTGATATTTGCACAGTTACATACTAGGATATTAAGCTGTCATATGCCCCACATTCATTTTTCTATTTCATCTGGAAAAGGGCAAAGCCAGGAACTTCTCAGCACCCCCCTGTACTCACCTATCCATCTTCTTTCTTCTCTTCCTAGTTGCAATCTTTGGATGTCTTGATTAGCCAGGTTGGGAAGACCTAACTACAGAGCAGGCACACTGGACCTGATTTATTAAAGATTGAAATCCATGTTTTCTCTTTTATTATTATTATAGGGTATTTATTTAGCACCAACATATTATGCAACGCTTTGCAAAGCCAATTTTCATGTCACTAACTCTCCCTCAATGGGGCTCACAATCTACTGTCCCTACCATGGTCATATATTTTGGGTGAAGCCAATTAACCTAACTGCATGTTTTCTGGAATGTGAAAGGAAACCAGAGTACCCGGAAGAAACCCCTCCAAACAAGGGAGGTCCTACAAACTCCATGCAGATAGTGTCCTGGCCGAGATTCAAACCTGGGACCCAGAGCTACAAAGGCCAGAGTGCTAACCTCTGAGCCACCATGCTTAAATTAGAACGAAACCTAAAAAACCCTAAATTGTAAGCTTTCAAATGTTTCTTGCATAAGGGGCATAACATGTTTCTTATGCAATAAAACAAACTTACCTGTTCACAATGTTTTGTTGAATGTACACTGAGCGGCACATGCTCAGTTTAGTGTATGATCCAAGCATACATGGGTGAATGAATGAATGAATTCCTTCACACATGCCAATAGGAATGGACACACCAGTGATGAAGATGTCAGCACTTCTTTGTAGCTTAGTGTAATTTCCTTGCACTTGAGACCCCCTGGACACTGAGCTGTGCATGCGAAAAAAAAGTGTTGGCAAGTAGTTAGCATTTATGACAGAAGACTTACAGTGTCATACAAAAATAACTTTGAGAATTGCTATAAAAAGTACAAAGTGCATGATGATGTATGGCAAATGAAGCATAAAAACTACATTGCATAATGTTTTGTGTATTATATTTATTTTGTGTATGTAAAATAAACAGTACATATACCCTTCAAAACAAATTCTGGTTCATTCTAGGCATGCCAAGGATAATGGCGGATGCCATTGTTACAATTGTGTGTAATCCTGAAGAGGAGAGCCTGAAGACCCTGAAAAAGTAGCAGGCAAAGTGGTGGAGTTTTTGGATGGAGCTAGAGGTGGGGACTTCATTTTTTCTCTGAGGCCATTATAGTCTTATGGTCCTATTTTGCAAACCAGTACAAAAGGTAATGATGACATGCAAAGTCTTCATAAAGATATAATAATAGTTATTATTATTAATAATAAACATATTACGCAGCGCTGTACATTAAATAGAGGTTGCAAATGACAGACGAATACAGACAATGACACAGGAGGAGTGGGCCCTGCCCTGAAGAGCTTACAATTGTTAACTAAATAAATTGTCATCACTACCACCATCATCTGCTCTCTAAAAAATGAGAAATTTTAGATATGCATCCATACACCACACACAATAACATTTAGATATTTCTTAAAAATGTTGATACAACGTAGGCAGATACTTTATGGGACAAAGCTGCACTGAATAGAGTTGTCCATTCTACATTACCTATTCATCAACATTAATGTTCTAGACATGTAATTTTCCATCAGTCACAACAACAGTCCTTCTCTACCGCAGGGAGCGTATTCATGGATAATTGTCAGAGAGGTGAGGAGAAAATGAATGAAAAAAAGCTTGTTAAAAAGGAGAGTTGTGAAGTGGCACAGAGAGGATAATCACCATCTTCAGCAGAGGGGATAATAGCTGATTCATGAAACACTCAGTACCAGACTATTCGCAATGCTGCTGAAAACGCCTGACTTCCTGTCAGAGAATTATTCTCCTGTGTGTGAATCCTCCAAGGACTCACATATTTTCACAGAATGAATCCTATTTTACACAGGGGATCGATGACAAAACAATAATTTATGTGGGCTTCCTTCACCTCTTCTCTAATGCAGAAACTATTCTTCATGTGCACAAAGACAGTGAGGGAAGAAACAATCCTATAGATTCTGAGGGTTATTATATATATACTCAAAGTGAAGGGTTTTCATCTCAATGGCTCTGCTGAAAAGTACATGGTGTTCAGGAGAAATGCTATATGGTTTTATTGTGCTGTTAGGCTGGGTCTTATAGAGCACTAACATGGGAGTACAAGGGGGTGCTGAGAAGTTCCTGGCTTTGCCCTATTCCAGATGAAATGAGTGTGGTGGCATATGACAACCTAATATCTTGGTATGTAACTGTGCAAATATCAGGTCGTTGCCGTTCTTAAAAGTGTTTTTTTCTTTTAGTGAGAAGCTCTGATCGCAGAGGCACAAGCAAGTTTCAGGTCGTTGGAGTTACGGGCCCTCATGAAGTTTTTGTTTCTCCTGGGAAAGTCAGCAAAGGACACTCACACTGAGATGTCACAAACACTGGGGGAGAAGTGTCCTTCCTACAGCACTGTCAAAACCTGGATATCTCGTTTCAAGACTGGGTATTTCACGGTTAATAAGCCCCACAGTGGTAGCCTCCCAACCTCAACTGACCCGGCAACCAGTGATGCTGTCCATGAAGTTTTGGCCCATTATGAAGCAGCACAGGACTTTTTGGCTAGGTTGGTGACTGAGGATGAGGCTCCAGATCTAAGATCCTAAAGCCAAGGAACAGTCAAAGGAATGGCGCCACAGCGGGTCCCCGCCGCCGAAGAAGTTCCGAACCCAGAAATCAGCCAAAAAAGTGATGGCGTCCGTTTTCTGGGACAAAGACGGTATTCTGTTGGTGGACTACCTACCTCAGGGCTCTAGCTGAAGGAGGCAATTAGGACAAAACGCCCTGGAAACTGCAGGAGCGCCACCCAAGGATCTATTCGCACAGACATGGAAAATAAACAGTATTCAGCATACAAAACACTCTGCCTCAGAATCTAATAACATGTCCACCAAATACCGGAGTCTGTACCTAGCTCCTGACATCCCCTAAAAAAGGGCAATACATTCTTTTGGATGAGTTTGAATTACATGTGTATGATCCATCTTTTTACTAGCCGTATGCATCTTGGCTTGCTGGAAGCAAAATCCCCCAAACTAACAAAATATCAATTTGATCATCTCAGAGAGAGATGTATCAGTATACATGTATCTCAGAGATGTATCAGTATTTCAAATCCAAAATCTTGTGATCTCTCCATCTCCATGGTGAAACTAAAGTAAACACTGGAATATTCGCCTGGACAGCCAAGTTAAAACATTCGTCCAACAGCCAAATGAATTATGTACTTTAGAGCACAGCTTAATGACAAATTCTTAATATACACTGATAGTGGGTTCTTTTTATTTCACTATGCAACATGGTGTTTAAGAGACATAAATCGACAGATTCAATTTTGAGTTCTCAAACCCCCTGAAGAAGCCCTACTTGGGCGAAACGTGTCGGGAAACGAGAATAACTTTGCATGCATGTCTGTCATTTTGTACACATGGTTATACTGTTCACGGAATCACTTTTTTTTGTGTTATCTGTGTTACTGTGTTATCAAAAGGTTCTAGCACAGCAGAGTTTTGCATAGAATAGACCACAACAACTATCACTTAACCTCCCTAGAGGTAACCACTAGTGTGACTCGGGGTAGAAAAAAGTTGCTAAAAGTGGTAACCCCGAGTCACACTCGGGGTATGTAAACCTATGGAAAGGTAATAGTAAATAGAGCCTTACCTGATCCGCCGGCGTCCCGCGCTATCCAACGCAGCAATCTTCGTCTTCTTTCTTCTTACTTCTTCCTGCTTCTGCATCCAATGAGTCACCGGGGAGTTCCCGGTGACATTGGTGCATGTGTACTTTGCGGACGGGGCGGAGCAGGGCGGGGCGGGAAATTCAAAATCCATTTGTATTGCATTCATTACAAAATAACTGTATTGAATGCAATACATTGGATTTTTAAGTGCAAAAGCAGTACAAGAACATTTATTTTACAGTATATATATTAGTATGAGTATAATATGTATTTTTTTTTTAAATTTAAAAAAATTAAATTTTTTTTTAAATATATAGATTTTTTAATTTATTCAATTTATTGTTTTTACATGATTTTGTGTTTAAAACAATACTATTATATTATATTGTAAAATAAATTTTCATGAAAAACAATGTACCGCTTTTAGACATATAAAACCGTAAAGAAATGAACCGCTAGGGAGGTAATAATAAGTATAATTTTTGTTTACAACTGTGCCATAAAAGGCCTATCACTTCATTCCTCTACCTTTATGAAATGTTTCAAAAATTTCAAGCTAGGCACACCATAATGATTTCCTTATATGGTAGCTTCCTACTGGTTAAATAACCTCTTCTCTTACATTCTGCACTGCATTGGAAAAAACATTCCCTATACATTCTGCTGCATTGACAGCACTTTTATAATGAATGGGCTGCCTTAATACAATCCACTAAAGCCAACTTGTGAAGAAACTTGAATGGGCCATGTAAGACTAGCAATCTTGTTACTGGTGACAACTTACTAGCAGCACGACTGATATGCTGCGGAGCAGTGAAATACTTCTATGTACATGCTTCTATATGTTCCTCGCCTGCTGGCAACTTACATTCTTCATTGTGCTTGTTAGTAAGGATAGAGTACTTTAATTTAGATAGTTCATTCAACTAACAAGGGACTGACTAATTCAACCATTTTATAGGTCAGCTTTCATTAGTATAATAATTTTAAAATTAATACTGAGATTCATGAAAAGACCATTTATGACTGGGGGCCAGTCTCAAGATCTGTGCAATGGCCAAACACTACCCAAAAAAGGAAATATTAGTTCTTTATTGGTAACTTAGTACTAGTAACATATGGAGTATGTGAACTATAGTTAGGGGGGAAATTAATATGTTCCAATTTTTTGTGTCAAGCCTACAACTTCAATGTGATGGACTCTATTTCTTATAAAAAATGTTTTATACATTTTTTTATAAAATAAAGTCTATCAGACTGCTTAAATGTACCTGTCCTACCACCCATTCCTTAAGTCTTTGGACTTGTGAAATAAAGCTGCCAGCAGAGTCTCCAGGAAACGGCACATGGGAGCCAGGCATCCAACTCACGCATCCGTCTACGTCATCCACTACTTCACTTCCCAGCCATTAAATTACTACATGCTACTTAATAAAAAACATCCACTTCAAATAATCTAATATTAGGCAGGTTTACTGGTATTTTTTGTATAGCTCCCCCTAAGGCACCAAAACTTGGTCATATACTACTGCTTAAATTTCAGTCTCTTTCCACCTGAATGTGCCAGTTTTGAGAACGCTGTGAACATAGCTTGGAGGGATATAACAATTGAGATCCAGCTCATGCTGGCACTTTTACAAGTGCTGAAAATAGAACAAAGAGCATTCATTGATTGAGATTCATTGCTCTCTATGGTTACATCCATCCAGCTACATTCACAGTTTTGTGAACGTAAACGCAATTAAGGGGAGAGGAATCAGAAACTCCAATGCCAGTACCTAGGTGCACTTAAGGAGAAAAGATATGTTACATTTTATTAGACCCTTGTGTGTGAAAACATATCAATAGCAGAAAGTTAAAAGTTTTGTGTGCACCTTTGTGCTGACCCATATAATTACTCTAGTTAGCCAGTCATGATGCAAGCCTGGATGCACAGTGGTCTTTGGGGTCTACTAAGTCTAATGTAGAAGGAGCTATTTTGTGCCATCAAACAGTAAATAGTTGGTATAAGAACCAGCTACTCAATAACAACCATCAGTAGGAAATATCTCAATTATCGCATAGACATTACCCTAATTCCCATAGTTCCAAAACTAGATGAAGGTATGGATCCAGCCAGCTATATCTTTATGGATAAAGCATGTGACTTCGCGGAGGACAAAAAACAATTAAAATATCACAGCTTAAATTTGCATGTTCTACTTCATGGGATACTGAAAAACTTTCGTGCCCTTCTCTTGTAGTTAGTGATAGTCAACTGTTGAGGGTTGAATCATCTACACTCTTTAGGGTGAACACCTGGTCTTGCCAGCTTTAGTTCTTAACACCTATGGCTACATACATTTATGGATTTGTCACTGTTCTTTTAAATTCTATGGTTGCACATATTTTTAATACTGCAATACTTCATGACGATGATATGTTTTCTATATTTTAAATACCTTGTTTAAGATGATACATGGGGCAACCCTCAGATATCATCCACTAGATATGATGAATGGGTTACAAGTGGTAATATCCAGTTCCTTATAGTTTCTGGAGACAAGGCTGGCCAAGCATAACATTGGTCCATATACTTGACAGCATCAATGCCAGTTGCTTACAAATCGAAGATCCTTCCTTCTACATTCCTAAGTTCCTAAAAAATGCTGTAACCTAAATTGTTATACACAGTCCACTGTTTTGGATCCAGTTCTAGAAAACTTTACTCTGGAATATAAAGTTAAACAGATTTGGAACTAGGTGAATTAGGACGGTGTCTAAGCACTGGGTATCCTAGTCTTAGGATTTACATTTTCCTGGAATCAAATCTTTATTTTATATCGGTTTTAAGATCTCAGCAAAAACACCTATTTATTCACAAAAGCTTAGTACATCTATAGTCTGCTAGTCATGGTCTGAGAACAGTATTCCATGTGTAACTATGAAATCAGCAGATTTGCATAATGGACCAGACTAAATCTAACCGACACAAATATGGAAAACCATCTATTATTTTTTGCTAATTGAAGCTAATAACTTTTAAACTAAGCTTACTCTAGGGACTCTGTAAAAAAAAGAAAATTACTAGTACAATGTTTAATATTTAAAGAGGAAACTTTGACTTTTATCCAGTTATATAATCATTTCTTATCCAGATCTAGTACTTGTTCTTCAACAGTGAAAGCTGCTTACGTGTTTTAAGACTGTTCACATGATTTAGGTGCTATTAAAAATCCATATTACTCAATATGTGTTCATGGAGAGGCAGTGCAAGTTAATTATTTTCCATTTCTAGGCAGTTGCCTTTAATGAGTTTTAACCGGTGGAAATCATTAATGTCTGACTGTCAGGAAGCTAGCGAGATAATGAACCTCCAGCTTATCCTTCTGTCATAAAGACTCTTCTGAAAGAGCCAAAGCACTTTGCCCACCACATATCTTTAAATGTTAGAGGGATGCTTAATGGCATTAAAGTCATCCCTATTTTATACACTTATTTTACCATTTTCATTTGCTCATTCTGTTACAATGTAGATTGGTCAGTCAACAGGGAAGTTCATCTTTTAGTTCAAACTGCTCTCACTCGTGTCACCCTTCCCTGTTCCTCGCTAAAGCACAGGCATCTCTCCCCTGTGCATGGGGGCAGTACTGACCCTGGGTGTGCGTCTGATCCCAAGTTTCGCTCAATCTGCCCTCCAATCAGAAAATACTGTAGCCTCTTGATCAGCCCTGGCTATTTAGCTAGCTCACATACTGCCCTCATTGTTTGTGCAACGTGTCTCCATTGTGCTGAGCCCCTAGTTCTGTTGGGCTAGTTCCTGTCCACCTGGTGCTTAATTCAGTGTTTCCTCTGTCCAGCTCCTGCGTTAACCCCTCGTTGTCCAGTCTGTTGATTCCCAGCCAACTTCCCTGTGCTGTTCCAGTGTTCCTCCCTTTGACTGTGGATATCCCTGAGTCTCCTGTGCCTTCTGTTGCTTCCAGTGTCTCCTGTGTTCCCTGTGCCTGCAGTGGCCCCTGTGTCACTGGTGTCTGTCTCCTGGACCCCTGGCATGTGACCTGACCTCTCTTGCTTGCTGTCTGCCTCGACCCCAGCTTTCCTCGACTATCCTTCTGCTTCATGATTTGGTACCCTAATATACCCTATTTTGCCCACCTAGGTGTGCCCAAGTACCGCAACCTGGTAGTAACCAGAGGCACAACATTCTCACTATCAGAGGCTCTGGAGAAAACCTGGTTACTGCTTAAACTCTGCGCCTTGGCCCTTCTCAGGGCTCACACCACCTGTGTGCAAGCCATAGCGCCCCCTAGTGGTACTGTCTCTCCGTGTGTGACAAATAGTTATGAAGTGCTTTGAAGTAGCAAACTAAGTCCTACCAATCGACTGCTAATAGGTAATACTGTGGTATAAGCTCCATCTGTTTTTTTTTTTCCAGTTGTATTTTCAAAATCAAAGCGATACCATCTGCAGACATTAATATTATAATAGGCAAAAGCTATGAAGAGGACTGAGGGCTACATACAGCCTTTCAGTGCTTATTACTGTATATGGCCCCACATATTTATTTATAGATGGCCATAGTTCTACTTTACTCTTAGGTGTTTTATCTGTCTGTTTTCAAACAGTATATATGATCACTAACCAAACATACTAATTAAAAATGTAAAAAACTATTTAACACAAGCTATTAAATATATGTAAACTATGAATTTAAACAACAATCACCCAAACAACTCCAAAATGAGCAGAGGGTATACTGGGAGCAAACTGAAATGTAGAATGCTGATTGTTTTGTCTCTTTAGGATCCATCTTTCTTTAAATGTTCATGAGCTGCAAATCAACAGTTTAACAACATTTTTGGAATGATTTAAGCAAACTTCTCTTCAATGCCCTACTATTATTAGCTGTCAAAAACAATTTTTTTGTTTGTTTAATGTTTTAATGATACAATTCTTCTTCATGTTGTTCTAAAATATGTGTTCAGTTATTCACCATAAATACCTTATATCAGTGATCCCCAATCTTTTGGATGTACCGGACCACTAAATTTATGGACTCTGGACCGTGCATGCATGGGGAGCCGTGTTTCACTCAAAGGGGAATAAACTTTCCCCAGAGTGATGTCATGATGCCAGAACTCTCCCATCATAGGCTCAGAGACACAACCCATCCACCACTCTGAGCCTGTGATGCATATGGGAGACATGGTCCGCGCCTCTGGCCGGTGCGTCCCCAAATTTTCTGTATGAAACACAGGTTGGGGATCACTTTTACCCTTCACTGAGCGAGTCTTCGCGCTCTTGTGGCCCAGCTGTCAGACGGCCTGCGGACCGCGGTTTGGGGACCCCTGCCTTATATCCTTTCAGACAACCGCATAACCCTAATACCTCTGAATACAATTCATGCTCTATTTTAAATGTCTTTCCTTGTAAAATACTAGCAGCTTCTACACAGATTAATTGCAAAATCAACACTTTTTTCCAAAAACAAAAAAGCATTTACTCATGGTTGTGTGCTTGTTACTCTTTATTCATTCTTAATGTGAGGACTGTGACTTCAAATTTTCTTTAAAACCCACGCAAATGCTACTGTCTGACTACAGGTTTACAAGGGCCTCCCTACTTAGGAAAAAACTGCAAAGAAAAGCAGTAAGTCAATAACATGAGCAGGAAATTACATTTCTAGAGAAGTTCTTTACATAGAGCACAGAATGCTCTCACTGTTGGCATGATTACAAGTAATACATATTTAGAAAATCATAGTGTCTGCAGATTGAAATTGAAAGATGATTTCCATTAACATTACTTTTCTAAATTGCCTGGCTTGTAATTATGTGTGGTAAATAAATATGTTAACAAAAAGCATTTATATAGCTAGCTTCATATATATGAAAGTAATGGGTCCAGCATTCCTAAAAGGCCCAGACGCATGAAAGAAAATGGAACAAAAATGTATAAACTATAGTTCCTATTATGGCAGTTGAACAAGTACAGGTGCCAATGAGGGTGCACTGATGACCACCATCATTTTCTAAGAGCTTAGATACAACTCTGGAGAGACGAGGAGTATGTACTTCCAGAAAGCTAAGGAATATAAAAATATAATTTTACTTGCAATGGCTTTCTATATCCTGCTATAAAGTCTTGTACTGTATTAGCCACTGATTGATATAGAAAGTTTGAAATATTAGGCTACTAAATTCAAGCTTTTGGGATTTGTCAAGATCCCTTCTTCAGGTTCGGATCTTAGCAAAATCCGAAGAGTTTGCATTTCTAATTACTCAGCTTGAACTGCAAACCTAATTTTTGGATTTTCTTCAGCTCTGATAAATTGGCACAATTGGAAGCCTTTACCCCATAGTCTGCTATTTCACATTGTGGTGTCAGAGATAATTGTAATGTGGAGGTTCATACCGCATTATTGCAAGTATTTATATATATGGTGCCAACCTATTACAAAGTACTGTACAATAAAGAGGGACTTCATACTTAATAAAGAGACATAGGTAAATGGATTCACAGCATCTGACTGATACATAATGTCTATGGCCAATATGATTATTAATTGACTGCAATACACAGGATAAATATATGATTAATGTCTTGTCATTAAAATAGAAACTGCTTTAATATACACAATGTCACTGTAAAAACCCTGTAACAAAATGGCATTTAAGTCATTTGAAACAAATAAACTTTTGTTGGACATTTATTTGCTGTAAAAGATTTACTGATCTATTGTAGAAAGTTTACCAATTTGTGGCTTTTATGATGATAACATTCCTGCAAAGGCCAAAGCTTTATTGCTATAAGAGGTCAGGACTATAGTAAGGTCACTTTAAAAACACAACACTGATTTCACCCCATCAGTCAACTGAAGCCTGCATGACCACACAGCCATTTATCCTCCTGCACCTATTTTTACTCCCCGGCTGCATAAATTCTCCCAGGCTGTAGAGATGGATTGTTGTCATTGTCTTAGTCAAACATGAAATATCTGCACGCAAGAAATAGTTTACTTCTTTGAAGTGTGCATTAGCCTTTCATTATGCTGTGTTTGGTCAGTGGCTCTGATCCAAACTGGCATGTTGCTGACAACTATTTAAAAGGTCTTTGTTTTCTTTTCCCCTAAAATCAGCGGGACACAGTTATACCTGAAAAGTTAAATCATATCATCTAGAAAAGCAGCGTTGTGTATGTTCTTCATAATTTATACAAACCAGCCAATTGTTCCATTTGGCAAATATTAGAATGATTAATTCTTTACTTTTACCACTTGATTTTATAAATATTTAAGCAAACCAATACCTAAATAAAAAACATCCTTTATCCATATGTACTTTCGCTAAAAGATTTTATGGTAAAGTAAAAAGAAGACGTACCCCCTGTGAGTTAGATCTAGAGCCCTCTACTCAGCAGGGAACGTGACCTTTACTAAGAGGGCTCCAGCTCCAACTGTGCTGCATGACGGTGGGGAACGGTCTTTTTTACTATGGCTCTGGGCTGCTTTACCATCTAAACGCATTTTGCTAAAGGGCACACGGAATTTATTTTTTACTAGACCTTAAAAAGGTATACAGTCTTATTAAAACACTCCTAATAAAAACTTAGCAGTTTCCAGTTTCCCACATTGGGCCTGATTTATTAAAGCTCTCCAAGGCTACACTTTCATCAGACAACCAGCAAACCCAAAATGGATCTGGCAAGGATTCAAAATATTTGCTAGGAAATACCAAGTTAATTTGAAGAAATCTATTCTACGTTTGCTGGATCAACCAGCTTCACTGATGAAATTGTATTCTCTACAGCCTTGGAAAGCTTTAATAAATCAGGCCCATTGACTCAAAGATTATCTCCAACACACCAGTATGTGTAGCATTCCCTAGAGCAGTTTAAACACCATTCAGAGTCCGAAAATCTTTTCTTAAGACAAGCCTGTATTTAGATGAAAAGTATCTTCTATTTACTTGTTTTACAGTAAGTGCACCACAAGTGCCATTAGCCATTTGGACAGGAATGCATAAGGTATTATATATCAGTTGTCAAGATTGTAATATGAGTGTAGGAAATACCAACTGCATTAGACAAAAAGAAAAAGAATACATGGTAATTCCTCTCCATAATACATAACCCCTTAAATAAAAATGAACAGTCTGCTTACTGGGTTGTACAGCTCATTGAGTTTTCTGAACACACTATATGAGGAAAGGCAGCCTTTCTATCGAGCTGAAAAACTGCGAGTGTTAAATTGATGCATGGTAATTCGTTTTGACTTGACTGTCTATGAATGTAGGTTATTCTGATATTACTCTGCTTGTGTCAGCCAGCTATTTGGAAAGTCACTATAGGGAATAATAGACGCACTTAGGGAGATCTGGCTTGACTCACCCTGATAATTGCATACCTGCCAACTAACTTTAGGTCAAAAACAGGATATTGATCATTTTGTCTGAAACAGGTTTTATCCTTTTCTTCTGAGTTGAAAACAAGTAGAAATTAGAAATTAGCTGTCGCACTTTTAGAAAAAAAGAAAAAGAAAAAGAAGACATGTATGAAAGTCAATAAAGCAATACAATGCACAGGGCTTGGCAATAAAGAGCCTCAATAAATTTTGCAGTGTACTGATTTATATATTACACATTTTCTATTGAAGAGAAACACTTTTCAATTGACATTGATTTCGGGGGGTAGAAAAAAAGAACGATGCTGGTTAAAAGCATTCTTTCCATATGAGCTTACTATTTAGGTTGCCTATGGACAGATTATGTTGTTTTTGTATATCCTGGTTCTGATTTGTTAGATTGAAAGGTATGGGTATGTATATTAGATCAATGTATAAGGCAGCAAAACGATATTGAATGGAAACTTGCACCCAGTCCTTTTTGTAAAATTCTACATAAATTTGTTTTTCCCCGTTGGAGCAAATTGTACCAGAGTTTTTTTTTGCTTTCCTCTGGATCAACTATGTCCATAGAGTTTTAAATCTGGGATATGTTTATTTCCCTAGTGGTCTTTTTTCAACCCAACTTACTATGTAACATTTGGATACAAGGGGCAGTGCATGAGCTCAAGTTCCTTTTTTAATTTGTTAAGGTTTCTAGTTATTTTGGAACAGTGATAACAAGTCCCATTTCTATTCCACACACAGAACTAAATTCTCAATGGCATGTGTAAGCTTTTGCCAAAATTGGTACTTGTTAATTATAGCACAGACTACCTTTTGTAGGAACCCTGCAGCGATGACAAGTCCAGGAACCTGTCACTGCTGCATCCCTTGAAGCTGCCATCTTATTCGCCAACATCACAGCGGAAGTTCAATTTAACGATAATCCTCTTCATCCATTGGATGGCCACTGATGATGTAACGCCTTGCACGTGTAGGAATTGCATTGTCCCCAGCATCTGGCTCTGTACTGTACTTCTACTCTACATAGCACAAAAAAGACTCTTTTCTGCTATAAACCTTTACCCTATGACTCTGACTCTTTGTTTTATGGGATTTTGTTCAACTTTAAGCCACACATCAGTGGTAAACTGCAAACATTTTGATGATTTTAGGGGGTAATATTACAGAAATGTTTGATGAAATCTATACTGCCGATGTAATGTACAAATTGTATCTTTTTTTTAAGTTCATGGCTATATAGCACTACAGGATCAATTACTTTTGCCTAGAGCATGGACATTATAGCATTTACATATTGTGAATAAGCAATGAAAAATCCAATTATCTAGACATATATTTATTATATTTTTATATATAATATAAAATATAGTCTATTTAATATAAGTCCTCATTCACTGCTCTAGCTTTGGATTATGGGAAAGTAAATTTTCAAAGATTGCAGCAAGGCAACTAGAAAGCACTTTCTATGACAGCCATATTGCTCTAGTGTTTCTAAACATTTAAGACTCTGAAGTCTGGGTCCAGTCAATTTCTATATTGTGGTCTCTGAGAAAGAATTAAGTCACAGTAAAAGCAGCTACACAGGTAAGTGTTGGCTCATTTTATCTTTTTCTATTGAATTACAAATATACTACAAATATCCACACACAGGATTTTTCAAGGTGCTTCACAAGTTTGTATAAATCAATTGAAACACAGGTAGTAACAATTATAAAAATGACAAAGATTTACATATTTAAAAATATATGGGCAAATACTCTAAAAACATAAAAGAACATAAGTCCTTATAATTATGTCCACATAGTGAAGATGCAAGAACTGACATGTGATCAAGAGCTTATTTTTCAATATTGAAATATTCAATGTCTCAAATCTAAGGGTCCAAATATTCACAACCTCCGGTGGATTGCTTGACACATTACAAACTACTTTAGTTTTTAGGAAGAAGTAGTTGAATAGATCTTAAAAGTTTGTCAGTCAGCATATAAATCAATAGGAGTCACTCAAAGCAGGTAAATCCCCAGAAAAAAAGTAAAACAGTTATGCAAGCCAAAGGATGCCGGTGATTGGGCTGCAAGTACTAGCCTGGTCTGCATCCTTTGTGGTACTCTATGTTATATTGAGGTTTGGTTATAATCTGCAAAACAGTCTAAAACCAACAAAATATGAAGAACCATAGAAAACAACTGCCTATTCTACTTATAACTACAGTGCATGTGCTCTTCAGGGATGGCATAAAAAGGTTCCAGATCTATTTTAAAATGTTTAATAAAACCCCTTTAGATTGTAAGCCATTTTGAGACCTACACCTCCTGTTTTAGTGGGCCTTATTTATTAAAGCTCTCCAAGGCCGGAGAGGATACACATTCATCAGTGAAGCTGGGTGATCCAGCAAACCTGGAATGAATCTAGTCCAGGTTTTAAAAATGTTGCTAGCATATACCAAATGACATTAAAGAAATCCATTACAGGATTGCTGGTTCACTGATAAAAGTTTATCCTTTCCAGCCTTGGAGAGCTTTAATAAATAGGGCTTGTACCTGTCTGTTATTTGCAACCCCTTTTTAATGTACAGCTCTGCATAAAATGTTGGTTCCTTTTTAAATATAGTTTAAGAATAATAAAACTATATCTTCCCAGAAATAAAATACAAAAATAAAAAAGGTTCAAATGCCAATGAATAAAAATCTATGGTACAACCTACTTAATTCTGACTTTGCAGCACTGTATTATTTATTTACCTAGGGCAAGGTAGTACATCATTCTGTAAAGGTAAACAGTAAATGCCTGCTCACCATAGCTTGCCATCTATTATCCTACCTAATTCACTGCTCAGTAGCTTGCATGAAAGGGTTGTTAGGCCAAGGTCATATATCCAGTGAAAGACAGGATAAAAAAAAATATGTATTCTCATGGGAAATGTACTTCCTGTGATCTTTTGACCTTTTTTTCAGTCCACTGGTGGCAAATGAGGGGAAAAGTTTGAACAAAGTTTAGCAGTCAACTTTTAAGTCAACTGGGCGGTCTGTATACAAATGCATCTAGTCCTGATTGGCTCAGATATGGTTATTTCCCAGAAATGCAGCAATTGTTTTCTTTAAGAACATACTGGAATTATCATCTTAAAAAATAAAAATGCATAAGATTTATGATACCGCCAGAGCTTTATTTCCTGGAGAAGCATTCTAAAAATATGATTTTCATCACACATAGAAGATGTTGGAGGGACAAAGTGTAATTAATTACACCCTACAACATTGTGCTGATTGAATCCATGACCCCAACACTTGTAAGGTCAGAGAGTGATAGATTAGTGCTGCATAGAATATTAGGTATGGCGTTTGCTATGGGAAGCTCGTTATATGAGATGTCAGGTCATGTAAATCAAAGGAAACAAATACAAACATCCATCAACAAAATGCAGATAGTGATTACTGGCAGTGGAGATAGAGCTGGCAATGTGAGGCTAAATGTATTTCATCTGTTATCTATAAAGATGGAATGGATCCTAAGGGTATACATATACATTCAGGTATCAGAGTACATACACCACTCCAGGAAGAGCGGACAATAAGGGTTTTATTTTTGAGCCAATCGTTAGTCATCTTTCACTACCAAAACTGCTTTTGAATAATTGAATAGGAGATCTGATTGGTTGGTAAGTATTAGTCACAATTTTCTGAAAATTATATAGTTGTTGAATACCATAATAAATGCAAGGTTGTGTATATTCATAGCCTGTTCCTTATACTGAATATCAATACAAATGTAACTGTGTAAAATTTGGTTAAAAAATAAGGATTTTTAATGCATTCTCACAGAAAAATGATTACTCAATACTGATTTAAATTGCAATTATCTTGATTTACATAACCATTGGATAAAAAGTGCTTTTGAAAAAAATGTAAATAAAAAATAATAATAGTAATGACATATTTTCACAACAGGACAGGTCACACCAATTGTATATATATTTCATGATGAATACAATATATACAAAACAACTTTAGAAAAGGAGCAAGTCGATAGACCCAAAAAGGTGTATCTCGACGCGTTTCGCAATAGTGCTTCTTCAGGAGAGCCTCACATCTGTAAAGAATTTAAAATATTATTATTCATGAAGCAACAAATAAGGACCCCATATATAGATATTTGATACCCACTGCTCCAATAGGGATAAAGAATAATACAAAGGGGTGTGGTAACACCTGAATCACATTGTATAGGCTTATTGGAAAAATACTATGGTGAATGCATGCCAGTATCAAAACTAAAATCAGGAAATGTTAGAAGGTTTGACTTTTTTTGTTTTGAACAGGCAGTGTATATATGAAGTCACAAAATTGGTATTGTATGTAAAAAAAAACTACAACACCAATAAATACCATTAACACATTTGCAAGGACAGGATCCTGAAAAAGTAATATGCATAGAATTCTGGCCATGCTACCAGAGCATTAGGAGCCTATGGATTTTTTTACCTTATCACAAATATGTTTCAAATACAGAATCAACATCTTTTTTTTGTTCCTATTGAACAAACAATACCCTGATTTTTTTATAGTAAAAAGGACCCATAGGCCTGATTTTTTAGTTTTTCAAGAGGAGAAGATAGACTATCATGAGAGAACCTGGGTGATATGGCAAATCTGGAATAGACAATTTGCCAACCGATAGCAAATGATTTTAGGAAATCCATTCCAGGTTTGGCAGATCACCCAAGTTCTCCCATGATAGTCTATCTTCTATAGTCCTGGAGAGCTGTATTCAGTCAGGCCCCATGTAAGAGAATTGTATTAATATAGTATGAACACACATTACATATAACATAATACATGATAGTGTATTATTATAATTTACATACAATTTAATTGCCTTATCTAGATCTATGATACTGATCAAAAAATTGTTCAGGGTTCAATGCATATTAAATATGTATGGCTGACAAATCAGCAAATCAGTCATTTTCCATTTATAAACTTGCCCCTAAATTAGCAACACTGACTCCTGGGACACAGAATGCAAATCATAATTTTGTCTCGAGTACTAGTACACCCACCATGACCCTGCTGTCACAGCTGGAGCTGCTGATCTTCCTTGTGATAAAGATATTGTCCTAGTTTTGCAGACATGCATTTTGGAATAGGCTTCACCTTGCCTTGACTTTCAGATAAATACCTGCAAGGACAAGCTGGAAAATATTTTTACTGTGAGAGCAGAAGCTAAAACTTGCATTATGAGCAAAACAAAAAGTTGTATGCGGCAGAGTGAACACAGAGTGAACAGATCCGACAGCCTGCTTGTGGAAAATGCTTATTCAGATACCACCGTGCTCTACATACAAACACGAAGACGCCTCTCCCTCTCACAAAAATAGCACCTTCCTTCAGTGTCACTTTACTTCAATTCAATAGGCTGGGGTGGGTGAATTTAAGGTGCCCAGGGCTAGGTAATTGGAAAAGTACATGGATAGAGTAGTGAGGGGTAATACCTAGTTATTTATACTTTTTGTGCTGTTAAAAGTTAGCCATACAATGTGCAATCAAATTGTGTTTTCTTTTTACAATATCTTTTAGATTTAACAAATTGTGTAATATAAGGACCCGTCAAACAATCAAGCAAGCCCGTGCACTATATAGTTACAGGTAGATCTAAATGGTATTGTTCATACACATTGTACAATCTGGGACTAAAATATTAAAGCTCTGTAGAAGATAGTTTATCATGGCGAACCTGGGTCATCCAATGAACCTGTTTTCTGGATCACCCAGGTTTTACTTTGATAGTCTATCTTCCCCAGTTTTGAAGAACTTTAATAAATCCGGCCCATTGCGTTCAGTTTTAGGCAAATTCTCTCCTTATATATATTCTTGTGACCTTCGTCCCCATTGCTAAAATGAGGAAAAATCCAAAATTTTAAGTTGACACCATAAGAAAGCTAATTAAAAGATATTAAAGATAATACGATTGGTGCACCGATTGCAACTTGCAATCCACCAGTGCATATGATATGGGTATTGGATGGGTTTGAACCTTGCAATAAGGGGGGATTTTAGGATCAAATTTTATTTGCACACACTTTTATTAACAAAAAAGATTATCTTAAAAAAGTACAATAAACTAATTAAGGTTAACCTGTAGCAAATACAGGATACCCTGTTCTCCTACAGCCCAGACCTTCATAAACAGCATCAGAAACCATGCTTGGTGACTACCCTAGCATCCAATAGTTGCAGAAATGTGACCAAATGGCTATACATGTGATCAAGTAATAAAATTTAAAGCCTGTTTCTCCTTTTTAGCAAACTTCAGATGATCCCTCCTGCCAATATATATATACCAAGTGGACAAGGATTCTCATTTTGACAACAGATGCATTTTAAATTGATGGTAGTGTACAGGTAGTCCCCGAGTTAAGGACATCCGACATATGGACGCCGCCTAGATATGAATGGGGCTTCCCTGCTCACTCGTGTGCAGGACCAAGGCTTGATAGGCGGGAGGGGGCCGGTTTGCATGACTTGCAGAATAAATCTTTTTGTTAAACACAGCTGATGTTGTGGGTAATCTTAAGAACTGAGCTGATCTGTAACTTCTTGTAACTCTTTAATGACCAAGACAAACTGTTCAGCTGTCTAGTTCATCTTAAAGCACACCTTTTATTGCTTTGTTTGTGATTAGCAGATTAACAGTAACTGACACCATACTGCCTAATAATATGTCGAGACAAACATCTGTCCTAATTGAATTCATTAAAATAATGTACATGTTCCCACTTACATACAATTTCAACTTAAGAACAAACCTACAGTCCCTATCTTGTATGTAACCCGGGGACTACCTGTATATATTATTGTCACCTAGTTAATTTAGTTGCCAATATTATTTGTTTTCTTGGAAATATAAGGGTTCCCCTTTAACAAATATTCTTACTGTTCATATTAGATAAACATACTGATTTTGTTTAATTTGTTCCTGCTCCTGTTGAAACAATAGACTGAACCTTGACTCTTCCCCTACTAGGAAAAGGCTATTTTTCCAGCGGGTTCAGTGAGATGGAAAATGTAATGAATCCTGCCCGTTGCACATCTCCAGGGATGTTCATGAACTTGCTGTGATTTCACCCAGAAAGTTCTCGTTTTACATTATTAACAGGGTGATTTTTGCAATTCTGCACTTTCATATTTCCAATCCATACTTACATGCGCTGTGAAAATTTCCCAGAGCTTGACATATTACAACAACAAACATTTTGCAATGTCCACCAACATTTATCATACATCCTAAAGGAATAGAACTCCTCAGCATGCTTTTTATTATTAGTTAGTCCTTAAACAACCTTTAGCAGTGGATATCATTTGAAAACTAGAGACACATTCTTCATGTTAACCAAGTGTAGTCAACCTGTGGCCTTCTCGTTGCCAAGAAACTGGCCCGACAAGACATGCTAAAAGCCAAATATAAATTTATGGTGTCATCATCTCTATGATGTATGCAGTTTTTACCAAATATTTTTTGTAGACCGTTCCGGCCTTTTTATTTTGGTGAAACCATGGATTTCTACTATATACACGAAAATAGTGGCTCACCAATAAATATGTTGGCTAGCATTTAGACTATTCCCATTTCCCAAAAACATCCTAAAAAGGTAAATCTGGTTCATGCAAATGTTACTGATTCTATTTAGCTTTAGTTTAGGTAATAATTGCAGAAAATAGTGGTCTATATGTGCAGTGGTACACTATTAGGTATGTGGATGGAAGGAGGAAGGCCTTTGTCAACCCTACAGAAGAAAGCAGTCTACCGTATTATTCCCTGCCATACCCACCATTGATTATGATAATCCAAAAGTTAGACTACCAATATGGAAAAAATGACAACAGTGTTGCTTTGTCAAGAATTTGTAAAGCTCTAAAGGGGGAGAAGGAACCAACCCACTTATTTGTGGAGTCTACAAGTCGAAAAGAATAATGAAAACTAAATAATAAAGGAAACCAAGGATAGCTTGGTTCACACCATTGATGTCCAAACCTTTTCATGGACAGCTCGTTATTCCATCCTCCAGCCTTACAGGCCGTATTGCAACTGAGCCCAGAGATGCTTCTATGGTTTCTACAGCACATTTAAAACTCAAACGGGCTCTAGCTCTAAAATAATAGGTGAGAGCTCCTAACTATCTGACTATGTTCACAGTATACATTTCAAACATGTCACCTATTGTTCAGTAGTAATTAACACTGAATGCCCTAGATTTAAACAAGTTATTTTTATACTAAGAAGAACAGTACACTTAACGCTATGAGATACACAGCATAGTCATGTGCTGCCTTCTTTTTTTTTTTGTGCCGCAGCATTGTATTACATTAAATGCACCAAGGAAAATTAAGCAACTCATTAAGATGTCAATACTATTTAGAGACAAAGCTCACAAGCTAAAGCTTCTGTTACATCTAAAAACAGGTCCCCCAAGACTTGTCCTTTTCAAAATCCCCTGGTAATAGTCAAATCTGATAGGTATATGTGGTAAAACAGCAATTAATAACTCTTGAATCGGTGAAAAAAGAAACTGTCCCTAAAGGGCTATTGCATATGTTAAGTTAGCTAAAACTGGACTTTTTAGAAGTCTGTGGTGTGTGAATGAACTCCTGGATTATCAGCATATTCAGCAACAGAATTTTTTTTTCTAAACCTGTAACTTTTAGGGTGGAAAAATGTTATTTGATCTTGAGTCCAATTACTTTGTCAAGGCTGAAGCTGCGCACACACGCCAATAATTATCGTTGGAAAGGAACAACGAATGGCCGAAAATCGTTCACAAAAAAGGTGACCAACAACGCCGACGTGGACTGAACGACTGTCACGGTGTACAGTCGTTCAGTGATGGTGCATGTTTCTGTAATACACTTTCTCCTTTACATGTCACTCCCTGCATCGTTCAAACAATTGTATCTAGCGTGTTTACACTATTGGTGGATTATATTTGAACGATCGTATTGTTACAGCATGTACAGAATTTTGCACAATACGATCATTCAAGTATAATCGTGCGTAATCGTTAATCAGTCGTAATCGTTCCTTTTCTAACGATAATTATTGGACGTGTGTACCTAGCTTGAAATAATGCTAGGCAGTCTGCTAGATTATAAGGATGCAACTTTGCAGTATGCCATAAGATTGGTAACTTCAGGTGGGGCTGTATCAAAAATTTGTGAAATCATCAAGCGCTTCACAAATCAGGAATGACAAAACCGTATCAACTCAGATTAGGAAGTCGATGATCACCCTGGAGGAAGTCCCAACAATAATGGGACCATAATTCTGCCTAGAAATGCATAAAAAGGAGACTGATGTTAATATTGTAGTTTTATATCATTCAATAGTCTTATATCATTCAGCATATATTCACTTAACATTAAAAAGTATATCTGATAATAGGTCTAATTTGAGGCTTCCAATGAAAGGTAACTGTTAACCTACTTGTCCATGCAGTAGATGCAAACAACAGATTTGATATGGTAGCAGAGAAACCCCAAAGAAAATGCTAGATTGTAGGGGTGAAAAAATAATGTTTAACAGCTTTTAAAATGTACAAAGCAAAATATATTAGTGTGCTGCCTGGAACAGGAGCTGCTTTCTTCTGATTTCTAGACTGTATACTAGCTCCAGGGCAGTGCTGTCTCTTGCCCTGAAGATAAATAGATTCAGCTTTACAGCTTTAAACCTAGTCTGAGGTTCTGGAGAAAGCACTTTGCATGTTAAACACAGGCAGTGTTGTATTTACGATGCTGAAAATTCATGTTGGCACTTTTTTCTTTCTGGGTTCAGGACAGCTGTAACTAACCAGACAATCAGCATTTTCAAAAGGATGTTGACAATGGCATCTTCATCATAGGAGGACTTTTTCTACAGCATGTTCAGAGGCTCCCGGTCTTACCTAAAGCACTGCATGGGATTACTGTAAACCATCCAGGTGAAAAGGAAGACAGTAGGTTCAGCATTCCAGGACCCACAGTGTTGTTTACCCTCCCTAGCGGTTCATTTCTTTCCGGTTTTATATATCTAAAAGCGGCACATTGTTTTTCATGAAATTTTTTTTACAGTATAATATAATAGTATGAGTATAATAAAGTTTGAAACACAAAATCATGTAAAAACAATAAATTAAAAAATCTAAATATTTAAAAAAAAATTAATTTTTTTAAATAAAAAAAAAATACACGTTATACTCATACTTTTATATATACTATAAAATAAATGTTCTTGAAAACAATGTACTAATTTTACACATAAAAATCCAATGTGTTGCATTCAATACAGTTATTTTGTATTTTGAATTTCCCGCCTCGCCCCGCCCTGCCGGCAAAGTACACACGCACCAACGTCACCGGGAACTCCCTGGTGACTCACCAGATGCAAAAGCAGGAAGAGGAAAGAAGACAGAGATCGCGGCAATGAACGGCGTGGGACGCCGGTGGATCAGGTAAGGCTCTATTTACTAATACCTTCCAATAGGTTTACATACCCCGAGTGTGACTCGGGGTTACCACTTTTAGCA
The DNA here is from genome assembly GCF_032062135.1 of Pyxicephalus adspersus. Lineage (NCBI taxonomy): Eukaryota > Metazoa > Chordata > Amphibia > Anura > Pyxicephalidae > Pyxicephalus > Pyxicephalus adspersus. The sequence continues at coordinate 26,187,337 of NC_092871.1, forward strand.
ACTTTTTTCTACTCCAAGTCACACTCGGGGTTACCTCTAGGGAGGTTAAACATGCCATGAAAAGGTAAATGTCAGATATCACACTGGGCACGTTATGGTGAGATGGAATAAAAGGAACCATCTAAGTGTACACCGGCCACATAAATTCTATGAAACTTCTGAGCAACTTTTTGCTTCCGAAATTCCTCTATTTCCCAGGATCTGTTTTGCAGTAGTGTACCAATCAGGGAATGAAACTTAAAGTGGACCTATCATTACATATTATTTTTATATTCGGCAAAAATATGTTTTTGACACTTTATTAATAAAAATGTATTGGTAGCCAAAAGGCTACGGACTGCTTCTTGTACACATGCCCAATGTCAGGCATGAGCAGAGAGGGCTTTCCCCTGCAATGTAAAAAAAAATGCAATACCAGTGGGATTGGCACTTTTTTTAAATTGACAGGAGGAAACATTGCCCAACTTTTGAAACTTCCCATAGTGTGTCCTGTGAAGGGGTGTTGTGTTCAAAACATTTTTTAAGGTCGCTGACCATTGGGTTGCAATATAAAGAAACCAGGAAATTAGCAAAAAGTGTCAATCCCCAAAACAATCTGAATATAGGTTTTCTCTACTAGCTGAACAGCATGCGAAGGCATATAAAAAACATTGAAATCACTTATATTACAATGTTGAAAAAAAACAAAATAGGAATGGACACAGTTTAAGGGCCCCAAACAAATAACTTGATTCATTGTCCGTACAATCAATACTCTCCACTATAATGCTCTATTAAATCTATCAAAACTAATTGTCAAAGTAGGAAAAGAAAAAGCTAGGCTGGAGGTTTTAAATTGGTCATATTAGCATCTAGTTAGATTTGTATGGCCTTAACAAAGTAATGGAGAAAAAGGAGACAGTAAGGTGATGGAGAAAGGTGAGTTTTTAGGTTGTATATTGTAAATAGTTACAGAGTATCATCAGTTTTTAAAAGCCTACTTTGTGTAAATATATACATATATGGCCATTTATTTTAAATGTTAAAACAGTTATTTCCAGACTGTATTGGAAAATCACTTGCAATAAGTCTAATTCTAGCTCAAGGAGGGCAGAAGGTCTATGTCAGTGACCACTTTATTTAGATGCCCCTGTAAATCATCCCTTATAACAGCAACGATACATTAAGGGTCATTCTAGACTTGCTGTTACCATAACATTCAACCATGCACCCAACTACTCCCATTCAAGTGAATAAAGCACTGCAACCATACTCAACTGCATGACAAAGTGGTCACCAAACACTACAGTTGACACTAAAAACTGCATAGTAGTTTACAAAAGGGTGCCCAGGAATTGCTAACTGTGTAGTTTTTAACAGCAAGGCCCTTAGACAACTTACATGGAGTTATTGAGTAGGTGGCCTAGGTTTCTGGATCTCTTCCTTGTGCCACTGCTTATATTGCCATTCTGCAGCAATTCATCAAAACTGAAGCCTGTAAAAAACCAATGGATTAGCATGACCATGTCAGAAAAATATTTATCCAGCTGCAATATATTTTGTAAATGGCTACAGTTCAAATTAAATTTTTAGCATTATAATCTCTGTCCTAAGTCACATTTTCATTTTCTGAATAAAATTAACAGTTACAAATGGAAAATGCCACTTCTTACCAAATGTTTCTTTACACTTTTCAACTCGCTATCGTTAACATGATGAAGTTTGAAGCCAGACATTCAGTCTGGACCTAGAAAGTGTTTATTGCATGGAAAATGTAGTTGAACTTGGCAGCACTCAATATCCAGCTTGTAATGACTTGATCTGTAAACTGATAAAATACAAATAAAGAGGATTTTGTGATTTGGTTTACAGGAAGAGAAATACAACATTTCAAAATGGAATTAAATGTAATGACTAGAGCAAAGTGATATTCAGAAATAAGCCTACCAGTATCTTTTTTACATAACTGTTTAGCAATAACAGAGAGATAACTGCCAAGGGAGAACCATAAGTAAACAGTTGACATGAATAGATTCAGCTTATGCAGGAGTGAAAAATATTTGTGTGTTGCTAAATGATAATAAAATGCATTATCTTTTCTTGTATGGCTTCACACAATGGTGCTTGATTGTATCATTTTTCTAGAAGCTGTTTCAGAGTTCTATAAAGGCTAGACATGGTGAATAAAACTTTGTCCTCATACTATATTTGATGAGTATTGATAAAAGTGAGTCTCCTGGAAGCTGTTTTATGCCACACTGATCTCTCAGGAACATTAGCTATTCCTGCTATCCCTAGACACTGCCCAGGGTGCTTTAACAAAGGGGATAAAGGGAATTACCATAGGCTTCCCACAACAGGAGGTCCACCAATAGACCTGACAGTAATGAGTATTAAATTGGGATGCTGTGGTGAAGCACATATGTCAGCCATGCAGGCAGCCATCCATCCACTTTTTTTTTAAAAGAGAACCAGTCAAAATGAGCTCAGTCAAGGGTCTGAATAAGAAAACTTTATCAGAATTGTTCTGGCTCACTTATGAAATATTTATATTTGTCCTTTTCTTTAGCTTGAGGCTTTCTTTTTTAGCTTCATGTGCTGTGCATTGAAAAATGTCCTGCTTGCTAAATCTTTTATGCAGTTTCCAGTAAAATGTCTGTTGCGTAGGGATAAATATTAAAGCAGTATATAAAACTCACATGTCTCTACAATGCAATGTAACACACTGAAATGCATAAGTAGGAGTACAGTCTTTTGTTCTGAACTTTGCTTGCTTTACTTCTTATGCGCAGCCTCCTGCAAGATTTGGTGCTATTGACCAGGTCTCAGTGCAGATTATACATCTCTGGCTAATTGACGGCTGTACCTGATCCATATGCAAGAAGAAAAGGTTACATTTATTTTCTAACATTTTTTGGACTATTGAAACCTTATATATATGATGCATTAACTTACTAATATTATTACATTTTTTTTTTTATAATATATATATTATGAATATACCTAGTGTCACTAGCTTTAGCACAGCAGTTTTTGGTTTTCTGAACGTCCAAGATGAACAACCATTATGAATAAAATTGGCACAATTGCGATTGTGCAGAGTGCTCTCCCAACATCATGGTACAGCAGATCACTAATTGAACAAGTATGGGATAACCATCGCTATATCATTTGGAAGAAGATGCTGTGGGTGCCTCTTGCTTGTCCTCCCTCCCCTCTCATCTCTAAAGAACTGAACAGTGCTGTGTTCATTCATTCTACAGTCACTGGAAACAATCAAGAAAGATTTTTTCAAGCAACAAAATTTTACCATCTGTATGGAGCTATACAGTGTTATTACCCATTGATCCTGGCATTATTATTATTATTAATTATAAACAGGATTTATATAGCGCCAACATATTACGCAGCGTTGTACGTTAAATAGGGGTTGCAAATGAAAGATGAATACAGCCCCGAAGAGCTTACAATCTAGGAGGTGGGGAAAGTATCACAAAATAGGAGGGGGGATATGTAGTAGTGGGAAGTAGTGAGGGTTTCAAAAGACAGAAGAAGATGGGTAGGCAAGTTTAAAAAAATTGTGTTTTTTTGAGTGCTCTTTTAAATGAGCAGAAAGTAGGAGCAAGCTGAATAGGATGAAAAAGACCATTCCAGAGAGTTGGGGCAGCTCTAGAAAAGTCTTGGAGCCGTGCGTGTGATGAGGTTATGAGTGAGGAAGTCATTAATAGTTCATTGGATGAGTGGAGAGAGCGGCTAGGGGAGTATTTTTTTTTTACCAAGTCGGAAAGGTAAGTGGGACAGGAATGAAAAAAGAAATAAAAAGTGGCTTCTGTAACAATACCCAGTCAGTATATGGTTTGTTCCAAGTCTGCAAATGCTACCTTTTCTGGACAGTTTGACATAATAAATGAAGTGAAGCATGGGAAATGTACTGGTAGGATCAACAGTTAATAGGATTATGTTACAAGGGGACTCAAAAAACAAAAATGTCTTGGGTTAATGCTTTTGGAAAGTGGCATCATATACGTAATTTTAACATTTTACCTTTAATTCCACTTTAACCGGTTTTAGACTACAGCAGTGCTACTTGTATAAAAATCCACTGTGATTTAGCAAATGTGTCACAGTCCCTGAAGAAACATTGGTTCTATTCTTAAGACTAATCTTGGCACAGCAGGTAATGTCCTCTAATAATTGCGTCTTGCAGAAAAATATGCCAATTTTCTTTAAAATTCAATTTTGGTGAGATTACTTGTCAATGCACTGTAATAAATTTGAATTTGATTTATCGCTTTGGCTACTTTTATATTTGTTCTAAAAAGTGAACTTCCTATCGTCAGCTGCTGAAAAGCTTAGAACTAGCTGGCATTTACTGAGCAGCACTTGAAAGCCATTAATACGCAGTTTACCCCAAAGGTTGTAATCTTTAACATTGGTACAGTTGTGTCTGATGGTCAGGATCAGCCACATGGGGTTATTACTAATCTATTAGGGATTATACAGCTGTTTCTATTTATTACATTAGAAAAACGTTTGTGGTGAATAGAAATACATTGCGCTGTGCTAAGGTCATTTCACACTTTATGTACTAGTATATAAAAAACATATTTTATGGCCACAAACACTGGAAATATATTCCCTTTTAGTGTGATTTTTACATCATAAAAACAAAAGATTTTGCAATGAACGGTACATATTTGGTATGTACAACATGGGACTATAGTTAATGTCAGAAATGACATACAGCTATCCAAAAAAAATCCCCAACCTATGAGGGGCCATGTTATGGTCTGGGGTTGCATTCTTTGGTCAGGTCAAGTTGTTTAATAATCAGGTTTTCCCATCAATAGATTTTTTTCTTCTTTGATGGCACAAGCATATTTCAGTATGACAATGCCAGGATTCATCAGGCTCAAATTGTGAACGACTGGTCAAGGGAGCATGAAACACCATTATTTAGACATGGATTGGTCACCACAAAGTCCAGACCTGAACCCCATTGTTCTACTCTCCCATCATCAATACAAGATCTTGGTGAAAATCGTGATCTTGGTGAAAACTGAAACTCTAAAGGGAAATATATGTTGAGACATTGCATAAACTTATGAAATGATACCACAGTGAATGTGTGCAATATTTAAAGCTAAAGGTGGTCCAATGAAGTATTACAAGTTGTGACTTCTTTGCGATGTAGGGTATATGATGCAGTTTTGTTTTTGGTCCTCCCCAATATTGTTGTATTACTTAGTGATCCTGACAGTAGATCTGATACCTTTCCACTTCCTTTGACTGGGTGATATGTACCCTGTGTGGGGGCAGAGCAAGGTTAAGAAAAGTAGGTGGTGATAGGAAGGTGAGGTCAATGAAATGGTTGTGGAGGTGAAAAGATGGGTGGAAGATAGAAGGTGTGATATGGGAAGTCAGCAGGAATTGGGAAGCATTCAGGAAATAGTGGAGCAAACTTGGTTGTTTGGGAAGGTTTTTGTTTGTAGTCTTTATAGTTTAAGGTCCTTGGGGGCTATACTTTGGTTGTAGGGTGTGAGTTTGTGGATCCTGGGTGTGGAGTGTCACCAGGGAAATTGGTAATGGATTTTTATCTTAAAAGGGTCTGTTCAGATCAGCTTGGAGCAATAATAGTAGGCAGCAGACCCCAATGTGTTATGTTAGTGTTACAAGTGTTAATTATTTGTTAAGTTACTTTAATTTGTTGAATGTTGGTATTAGGAAGTTGTGTTAATAGTTATTTGTAATAAATGGTTGTTTGGTCAATTAATCCAAATAAAGAATAGTTAGGGTATCATTTCATTTGGGTAAAGAAACTGGACTGAGAGTTGATAAGGGCTCTGAATCTCTGAACTACCTCAGTTAAATTGGTATGCATCTAAATGTATGGGAAATAAAGATAAAGGTATTTGAACTCATAAACAACTGATCAGGAATGACCATTGTGTGGAAGGAGAATTTTCTTTTACGTCCCAGCAGGCACCCAAAATCAGGAGATGTGTTCTGTACAAACTTGTACCCCAGGCACCAACCTAACCTACAATAAACCAATCCTTAAATACCCCTCCCCTCCTGGACTGATGGGTCCGGGCAGCTACCCCTATTTACCCATATTGTCAACTGGACCCTAATGCCACCAAAAGTCCACAAGCAGCATCAATAAAATGCAGGCCAATTACAAACGCTGCAAAAGTACATCTGGAGGTCATAGTTAAAAAAATGATCTTAGTATCAGAAATGTATTCTATCTAGCTGGAATTATAGGTTCTTGGTATCCAATTTGTTGCAAGTAATGCAAGCTAAGGTCTATGATGTATAAAAAATAACTAGAGTATGTTTTATGTTCTGTTGCGTGTAAACTATAGCTACATATTGAATTTCAGTCTCTGCATATTTTACAACACATTTTTCAGTGGCTTGCCAATTCTGGAATCACAAGGGGATCCACTGAGATTCAAGCCGAGTAATTTACTGGCTAGTAATTTTGAAATACTTCAAGAGGAAAGTGGGCAACCATGAAGGTTATTGCTAAAATGTGATAGTACAAGAACAGAATGAAAAATATGAAAGAATATAATTTAAAAAAAGTATGCAAGCAAGAAATAAGTAAACATTAGACCCTCCGGCTGCTGGGTCCAAAGGGCCCCTATGATGGTATAAGTAGTAGCTGGCAGTTTATATGTTAATTTTTGCACTGCTATTGATTGAGCTAGCAAAATTTTACAATATCCAGCTATCAAAACTAAAAATTGGTAACTGAATTTTTTTTTAGTTGAAATTTTAAAGTTCCACAACCATTGACCCTACCCCATACTGTCAAGTTTGTCACCTTTCTTGTTGCACATAACTCCATTAGGAAAACATAAGTGCTTTATTGCTTTAAACAATCAATATTCCTTCAACCTCCACTTCCTGCATCTGGGTGATTTCCTTGTCTGAATACATAGTGCAGCTACAATGGAACAAATTGTTCTTCGCATTTCTTTATGAATAATATCACCTGCACTGAGAAACAAACTTTAAAGGCTGAAAGTGTTATAATAAATATAAAAATAAAATGTACAAACTATACTATGGAAAATAGGATATAAAAGAAAATAAAGGTACAGTAACTTTCTCCAATGGAGATGGCTCACATAAATGACAGTAATTCAACCATTCCCTTCTCTATCCAAAAATTATTTTTGCTTTGGATACATTTTAAATATGTATCTTTATATTTTTTTAAATGTTATTTTTTTTTTCAAAGGGGGGACCCACAGACAACCCACAGACTCTTGGTAAACACAGATCATAGGATTGAGCATATGCAGAAGGGACTTTTGTCTAATGAAATGTAAGGCACATCTTAGTAATTGAAGGCACATCACCCAATCTCACATCTGTGCAGTGACATAGGAAGATGAATCAGGTAAAAAAAAATGGCTGCACCAGTCGTCCAATCTGTTCTGGAACGAAGAAGGCAGACAGGACGATGCAGAACTGACTGGGATACAAAAGTAACAAAAATGTAATGTAAAAAAAAATTGGTGCACAATTTCCTTCAAATTTAGTTTAAGGAAGTGTAGCAAGCTAATCAGTACTGTTCTACAAAAATGTTGTATTCTTTAAATTGCAAAAAGTAGAAACCCTCATATTTGTTAGGGCACATTTGGGAAATCAGGCGAACTGGTTTACCACTAGAGACCCTGAAAAATATAATAATACATATTTTAATTGTATCTGGGGAATGCCAAAGAAAATATGAAACTCTTCCACCTGATAATTTTAATAACAACTGCCACATCCCTTTATGGATACAATTGAAGCAAAAAAACAAATACATGGGACTGCCTTTTTAAGCAGTAATAAATGGTATTTCTTTAAAATAGCATGATAAAGCATAAGCATTTTTTCTCTATATTCATAAAACTATAGCATAAAAACATAGCCATCCTTAGATGTGTATCTCCAAGCATATAGGGAACTTTAGATGAAAAGCACAATCCCCCCTCCTGTGATGTGGAAGTGAGGATGAATTGGGGAGCTGTGGTAAACAATCTTCGACGCGTTTTGCGGAACCACTGTCCGCTTCCTCAGGAGATATTGTATTGATTGCTCAACCTCTCTACATACTAGAAACATACCAAAGATGCAAGTGTGGCCTTAAGATGATGAAGGTACCAGTGGACCAAGCAATACATTTTCATTTATATGACAATTCTTTCTGATTGCAGTTGTTGTATTTTAGGTTTAAACAGGGCCTTATTAATGCCAGGTTAGTGTGATACTTAACAACATTCCATGGTGTGTCCCCCAGAATCTCCACGATTGCTGTAATCAGCAGCCCTATGTGCCTCCTGTTCCTACTCACAGCATGTCCTATGTATTTGGTTTTTTGCTTCGATAGAGTGGGAAATGGTTAAATCATGTGAACTTACTGTTACTGTACCTAAATTTCATTCAAAAACAATCCAAAAGGTTTTTTTAAATTCCAAAAATAGAATCAATGCCAGGAGGTCTCCTAAAAATCAGGGTAAATGGCTACAGGATATATCAGGCTACATTATTTAGTTTTATATATATATTATTATTACTATTATTATTAAACAGGATTTATATAGCGCCAACATATTATGCAGCACTGTACAATAAATAGGGATTGCAAATGACAGACTAATACAGACAGTGATACAGGAGGAGAGGACTTATTATATTTCGTATTTATATATATGGTATAAGACTGGATCTCTAAAAGCCATATATTAATATTATTTTTAACAAACAGTATTATTATAGCAACAACATATTTTGCAGCGCTTTAAATAGGGAACAGATACAGATACAGACAGCGACACAGGAGGAGGACAGGACCCTTCCCAGAAAGGCTTACAATCTATTCTTTAGTTTAAAGCTTAGGATTTTCAGAAATGCCCTAATAAATTTCTACTATCCCCACGTTTATGGAGCATCCATATTTGCTTGCGTTTATGGAGCAGCCATTTCTCTGGTGGTCGGAGACATGACTTTTTCTAATACTTTTCCTGGCAAGGTCAATACTTGAACTGATATGACTCAGGTCGGCGGCCACCAAAAGCAACATAGTGACTGCTGCAAAGCTTATAGAAAAACTATAAGGTAATAAAGGGGCATGTACGCTGTCAGTGATCACCCCCTAAATATGAGGGGGTAGGAAATAAAAGCAAATACTATCCTTTCCGTAGACCTACCCGTGTCCGTAGCTGTACCTCAATTTCATGTTGTTCTATGCTGTTTTTATTTAAATTAATATGAAAAATTTATATAAATACTTCATGATTTGTATTCTGCTTTTATGTTTGTAGCTTTCCTTATATAAGACAAAATTAAGCTTTGAGGCTCCTTAGAAATTAAAAAATTTCCTATTTGGAGTTTCTCGAAGGAAGTATGGGCAATCAGGGGCTACAAATGCATATTGGTTATGGAATTCTTTGTATATAGAATGCTGTCATAATGTTTTTCCCCAACAGGGCTTTAGAATATACCCTGTCCTCTTTAGAAAGAATACAAATAAGTTCAAAACCTATTTGATTCTTTATTAAATATAAGATGACACATTTATTAGCTCAACATTTTTTAATTACAGCAGATACAATAAAGAATTATGTGTAGGCAGCAAGGTAATTAACCTGGGCTCCAATATTTCATAGCAAAGACAAAAGGAAGATTTACATAGTTATGATTTATATTGTTATGATATGGAATGTGTCTGTTCATACAACTAAAGTAATATACTGCATATTCTTGTATTCTGCCACTTTAATAAAACCGTGTAAAAAGCAAAACATAATTTTAAAGAGGAGTTAGCTGAAATATATCCTCTTTACCAGTAGATTTTCCACACCATTATAACTTCTAGGGTCAGAATGTTTTTTTACAAATAGGCACTTAAAATGCCTAAATTGACTTCACTTCCCTAAGATCTTGCACTGGCGAAAAGTGTGCTGCACTCCCCGCTGCAAAGACAACCAGAATTATATGTACAATAAGCAGTTAGAAGGGTCAGTAGCACCAATCTGACCATAAGGCAAAGTGAATCTCTGCCTCAGGAAGGGGTTTGGGGGGGGGGGGAGTGGTGCTGAGACCTTGCCCCAGTTATTTCCAATTAACCAAAGGTTTAGCTTTATCAAAGACAGCTAGAGCAGGGGTGCCCAACAGGTGGATGGCGATCTACAGGTAGATCACAAAGGCAACACGAGTAGATAACGGAGCCCTGCCTTTCAAAATAAACTCTACCACACACAGGAGTTATTAAGTCCAAATACTATTGTTGGTAGATCATTTTGACTTTTTGACATTTTAAAAGTAGCTCGTAAGCCAAAAAAGTTTGGGCAGCCCTGAGCTAGAATGTCTGGATGGCTACCGTAGTGCCTTTGCATTATGTGACTACCATTGTTTAGGTATAGGAATAGGTCTACCATCGGTTATGGGCCTCCTCAAGAGCTGTGTAGCTTCCAAAATATAATCTTCTGTTCGGTGGCTGCTCTCCCTTCTACATCCAATGCCTCTACTTACCAATGGGTCCACTTACAAAATTCACATGGGAGGCAAAACTAGCAGCTTAGGTGGAACAACATGTCCTAAATGGGGAGTTCGATGTCACAAACTTGCACTAGGGCTCAAAGATCTAAATGAAGGCCACTGTGCATGGATCGGTGTCACAAAACGTTTTCCTTGTTGTCCTGATGACCACTCAGAAAGTCGGGGTAATCTTGCAGCAAAAATAGACTGGCAGCAGTTATGACCCTTTTACACTAATGTGTTTTGTTGCTGTCTACATTTTTAATGCAGGGATTCTTGTGCTGGTAGGGCAAGAGAAAGGAATTCTCTTTAATGGTGTTTACAGACAAGAACATAACACAAGAGGAGCCACCCTTCCATAATATTCTAAAAATACAATTTTTTTAAACTCCAAATAACCTTTGTGCCAAAACACAAGCAAATGGATCTCTTAGCAGCTCTGTAAAACAAAAAATGATGCTTCATCTGCTAAACTCACCTTGTCTCTTCTCTCTAGCAAGAGACCATCAGAGGTAGAGCAATATGAAGAGGACCTGTAACATCACTGGATGTGGTGGGATGGCTGGCAAGTCCAGAGTTGGGATGTTGCAAATACCAGTCACTATAAACAGTAGGAGTGACCTTATAGACAACATAGCAGGTAGATGTACTTAGGTATACTTTATTATTAATATTATTATATTAATTATTAAACAATATTTATATAGCAGTAACATATTATGTATCACTGTAAATTAAAAAGGGACTATTTCTCAACAATGAAAAGGAGCAATGGAACAATGGAGGTGCCACCATTCACATTTTTTATATGGAAACCATATTTTACGGCTGACAGCATTTTCTAGATGGTGTTGTGTCCTGTGTAATGCCAATATGGTAGATTAATACATGATACTTCCTGGCTCTGTATCAGTCCCACAGACATACATTTTGGAGGACCTCCTGGGCTCTCTGCACGCAGCCTGTCCATCTAAGCCACCTGGCCACAGGTTCCATTCCCCTCAGTCTGAAAGAAATGTTTTCCTTTTTTTATTATTATGGACCAGAGCCATCGTCAATTCCTGGCCTGGAAAAAAGAGGAGTGCCTGGCCAACCTATTCCTTCCATGACACTCCAGGCCTGGTTCCCACATAAAGAGCTGGGATTGTGCAGCAACACAATTTTTTAACTGTTATATCCAGGCCCCTTAATCCCTTTTTCAGGGAAAATTGAGGTACATATTACCCTGCAAATTTGGCATCATATAGTTCATCCTGCTATACCAATTAATAGACATATAATTTACGGTCATAAGAAAAAGTAAACTCTGATCATCTCAAAATGTTGAATCAATCAGGTGTGTCACAAAAAAAGAAAAAGGCACGCACAAGTGCTGCTGGAAAACTATTCTAAACTCCTGATCATTTTATTTACGGAGAATGATATACAAATTATTATTTACCCGATCCAGGCACCAATGTTTTTGATCACCTAAAGTGACCCTTGTCATTCTTTATGCTATCCCATCTGGGCATGTACATAATGGCTGTTATAAGTTGTTTGTCATGGCAGTTTAGCAATCTCCACATGGCAACTGTGAAAAATCTGTGCAAAAATCAATATGTGCAAGATGCAACCAAACTAAATATTGACCGTAAATAAAAAATAGATTAAGATACCCCAAAGATGTACATTCATACATACAACTTTCCCAGTAAGTGTAATGTGGCAGTGCGACATTTTAAATAAAATATGGACCGATAAAATAAATAAATTAAATATGTGGACAGATATTATCCTTGGCAAGATGTTTGCCCATTTATGTTTGCCTTAGTAATACACATAACTGACTCCTGAATATCTAACAGTGTGTCTCCATCAGATGCTACTTTTCCAAGAAGAAACTTTACATGGCATGCACTCTCATTTGTAGTCTGCAACAAATTATATAAAATCTGGATACACTATAGAATTATAAATATTACATATCAATGTGTAGTCAAAATTCCACTTCTAAAAGAAATAAAGGCAAACTTTCATCTAGATTACTGTATCATTTGCAGACAAGCATCCCCTTTCATTTCCCTCCCTGTATTGTATTGACCTATTTTGAATTATAATTGATTTTGATGTTGTTAATCCTCTGCGTTTCTCTATGGTTATGTTGTTTTATTGTGTTGTTGCTGGTAAACACTTCAATAAAAACTGATGCTGTTCCAGTCAAGTATTAAAGCATGCCCTGAATTACTTTTAGAGCACTTCCAAAAGGCGATGGAGGTGTTCCACAGAGGAGAATAACTAGTGTGATATAATATTGCCAAGGCTGTGTCCAGTAAATCACATTTTCTGCCATTAATGTTACTGTAAGTCTGAGTAAAAATACTGCACAAAGAGTTGCGTCTTTATTTGTTCTGTCTTCCTAAATGTATTTACATGATCCATCCGGTATTGCTGGGGAATTTGTTTTCATGAGCCATGATTCGACTTTATTGCTCAAATATTACTTAGGTCTAAATCTATCTGTCTCCACAAATGCAGCACTTAATGTTGTAAACTTGCTTAAAAGGAACGACTCATGGTAAGTAAAACAGCCATAAAGAAATTCTGGGTGGAATATCTCTCTGGGTTTTTCACATGAAAATTCTGTTCTTTCTTCAGGACAGAAGGGTAATGGAAACCTCCCCAACTTCCATACTCTATCCAAAGCTGGAAAAAGTTTTTTTTACTGTACATAATCTTTTTATTGTTTTTGTTTTAATATACTGTATGTATAATTTATAATAATTATTACATAACAAAGGGTTCCCAGAGCACTATGGATTATGTCAAGGGGTACTTCACTTCAAAAACATTTTCTATCACATTATTCACTGACAGAAACAAAGTGTAAAAAAAGTTTTTTTGTTAATAACCTATTTGATTTTATATAAATGAGTAATTTAGTGTTGGATAAATTATTTGTGTCTATAAAGCTGTTTATACTTTTATAGGTTCGTGTTTATATTATCCTAGTGGATGATAAAATTTTTAACAAATTACATAAAACAAGTTAAACTTTTTTTAAATAAAAATAGCTGCAATATAGCAAAGTGCAAAATGAGTGTGATATTTAAATAAACACGCAGGTTTAGTATGCTTTAGTCCATTGGAAGCTGTTCTTTATTTTGTTATGTAATTTAAGCAAAATACATGGAAATTAAATTGCTCTTAATAAGATCCATTCCCACTAATGTATTATGTTGGAAAAAAAAGTTACTACATACTGTGTGTATTGGTGATGTTTTTGAACTTTAAATCACTCATGAGTTTCTCATGACTTAAAAAAAATGTAAGCCATTTTGTATTTCTGCAACGCATGTTAACCAGATTGCTCCATGGAGTCCAGGTAACAACAGTCTCATTCCCAAATTATCAAAATGGGAAATAACTATACCATTTGGGTGCCACATCCACATCAAAGTTTATACATATATTATCTAAACTTCACAGTTCTTAAGCTTAAGCTCCCGTGAGGAAGCCTTTAAAGGTGAAACATGTCGGGTCAGCCTAAGACGATAAGAGCTATTACCTCCAGTTAGTGAAATTGCAAACCAGACTGGACTTACCCTAATGTAATGTACTCACAAGTTTTTTATTTGCATTTGAGCCTTATCAATTCATAATACACTTTGATTTAAACTAATTGTAAGCTGAAACCTCTCTCGTCTTTGTGATATTTTAATCTTTTAAAGAAGTAGCATAAAAACATCACTAGAGGGACCGGAACCCTTTCTTCTTCCTATTATACAATAATGATTTCCTAATTAGTTATTGGATTTTTAAAACACCAAAATATTATTAGTCACCAAGTATTTTTAAAGACATAATTTTCAACATTTAAAACAAGAAACATGCATGAGATATGAATCTACAATTTTTCATAAATATAAAGAGGTTATCAAAATTGTCCTATTTTCTGGTTCTTGACATGTTTCGCATGGGACATCAAAGAGACCAAATATTCAAGGATCTCATCACACTCACTTTCCACTAAAACAGTTTATCTGCATTTATGTGCATGTTTGACTTTGGAGAGGTCTTGCACAACAGTATTTAACTTAGCAATAAAATCAACTACATTTAAAGGTGTATGGCACAATTATTATTACAAAGTCTTCACATCTTAAATTTCAGAAATCAGACATCTTCAGGTCCTTCTTAGATAAATAATCCATCCTTTTTCTGCTGATTAAGGTCCATGTGGTCATATGGAGAGCAGAATTATTCACTGGTTATAGGAATGCTCCTCTGTGCCAGGGTACCACAAGCAGACCGGTGACATCACCTTACCCTAGGCAAACCGGGTCTGCCTTTTTATTTGTGGGATTTCAGTTCTTTTATCTGTGAAGGTTCAGCATCACATGTGTGGGTTACCTAGGGTAAGCAGCCTGTAAAGAAATGGCCACTCCAGGCTGGCATCCACCTATCAAAGCTTGAGGAGGTTTTTAGCTCTTCCCAAGAGTCCACACACTGCTTGCATCATAGTTGAGGGTTCCTACCAGGAGCAATTTCCAACTTCTTCAATCAGCCATGATCTGGCTGTATGCATAAAGAAACACAAAGACCATGGTGACATCACTGGGTCCTAAACTAAGGTATGTATTAAAACCAGAAAACTTTAATTTGATTTAATTTAATTGGCATATTAGTGGATGAGGTGGAAATCAGAAACACAGGAAGGAAAATTTAGGCAGGTGAAACTTCAGCTTTAGACACGGGGTTGATTTTCATGCATTTCACAGTATAGTATTTTAATAAAAAAGTACCAAAGTCAGTTCAATTGACTGGCAAAGTAACTAAAAACTATATTTTGCTTAGATGAAATTGCCCCAGAGATGTCACTAACTTCTAAGATTTGTTCAGCTCTCACAAATACTTCTTCTATTATGTGTAAGACATACATACACTTTGGTAGTGGTAGGCTGACAGCATCTTTCTATTTAAAGTGAAAATATTGCAGATGTGTTCTGACACCCTTTTGATAACATGAATTTCGCACACTGCGTCGAGGGCAATTCTAGTGGGAAAACATGATACACAGACATCCAAGGTGTTTGCAAAGAACAGAAAAATAGCAACTTCATATCTGTTAAATCGTGCTAGGCAGATTTGAAGCCCAACTGCAACTAATCCCTATTTAATGTACAGCGCTGTGAAATATGTTGGCGCTATATAAATCCTGTTTATTATTATTATTAATAATAATAATAATAATAATAATATTAATAATAATAATAGCTTTGAGGAGAGATTAGCTGAACTGAATCTATTCTGCCTTGAGAAGAGATGTTTAGGGGGGATATGATCACCCTGTATAAAGATATAAACGGTCCATATAGAGAACTCTTATCCTGATTATTCACTTTACGGTCATTACAAAGGACAAGGGGGCACTCTTTGCGTCTGGAGGAAAAGAAATTTATTCTCTGCATGTGGAAAGAATTCTTTACAGTAAGGTCTGTGAAAATGTGGAATAGGCTCCCTTTAGGAAGTAGTTTAGGTAAGTTCCATAGATTTCTGGATGCTTTTCTAGAAGTACAGAATATAACTGGGTATTAAGGCTTTATAGTAAAGATAACAGAGGCTGTTGATCCAGGGAACATCTTTTTTCCCCTGTTGGAGCAAATTGTATCAGGGTTTTTCGCCTTCCTCTGGATCAACCATGTCTTTATCTGTTTATTTCCCTAGTGGTTGAACGTAATGGACTTACCGTATGTATTTTTCAAACTAACTGACTATGTAACTTTGCAGATCTCTTGAAGTTTAAGGACTACACAAAAGCATTGTACTCATATGACAATGCATTAGGAATAAATTGTTGAAATCTGGTATTGGTCTTCTAAAATTCAAACTGATGTATGCTAGATACTGTGTAACTCTATAGCCATTTCCATTTCTTCCTGAGAATCAACTTTAAATATTATCAACTAAGTGAATTTCTATGGTTTGTACATATATTATTTTGTTGCTTTGACTCCACAATAAAATGCATTCAGAGATGTGGACACCATCTTTAATGAATACAGATCACATTGCTGCAAGATGCATGAAGAGATTTAATGTCAATCATTTGTTATAAATTGCTTAGTTAGGAGGAGTCATTTACATAAATAATGGCAGACATTAGGTGTCATTAAATTCAATTATAGAGAATTGCTATTAAGGATCCATAGTATTTATCGCCATTTCAAGCAAGTTTAATCAGATGCAAAATTGAATCAGTACACGAATGTCTTTTGTTTTACATTTAAATCATACAGGTTTTCTATGCTTAACTGGAGAAATCTGGACACTTCTATTAATATTCAGACATAGAGGAGATGCTTATTGTTAACAAGCACATCATAGAATAACGTTTAAATGTGCAGCAAACTTTGGGACTAATTAAAGGACATGTGCTGTGTTTTATAAAAGTTTCATTTCTTTATTTGTGTATTCATTATGATCAAGACTAAACATTTTAAATAAAATATGTATTTTTAGGCAAGTAACTATTAAATATTTCCTGTTTAAAATACTACCTGCAAGCTGTGCAGTGAGGTCAGTAATCAACTTCCTCTGATGAGTTATTTTACTTTTTCCTGACTCTGAAGGTCCCTAAAAATGGGGCCAATTAAAAAGCAAGGAGTTGTGTGGAATGCAAAAAAAAAAAAAAAATGTTAGATATATTTTATTCATACAAATCTTAAAAAAAATTGTGTTCACAATGGGGCATGGTCAACAAAGTATATGTCGTATGGCCTATTGTGAGAGCTTTTACCCTTTGCTTTGCTATTTTTAGGACAAAATAGGGCCCAGGGGTACACTGAAGAGAACATGGGAGTAAAACAGGTACGATTTTTGTCATAGGTTGTAATAATAAATCCCAGTATATATAAAATTAGTATTAAGAATATTCCCCAGCATTGATGTCATTGGCAGCAATTATAACCCCCAATATTGGTGTCACGGATTGCAATAATAACCCCCTACATTGGAGGTGGTAGGTGGAATAGTAGTTCCTACATTTTGACAAATAATTTTCTTTAAAGAAAAAAAACACTCCAAAAGAAAAAAACTAAAGAAAAGCCAGTCCTGTAACAGCATGTTCTAAGGAAGGATTCTTGATGCACATTTAGAGAAGGGTGATTCATTAAATTGCCAGAGAAGTGATATTATTTTTACAAAAACAACTGTAGTTTTTAAATCTCCACTTTTATAGAAGGCATAAAAAGGTAACCAGGAATTGTTAATATATAATTTCCTATAACGTATACTATAAATGTGTAAATGCAGTACAGCGTTTCAACCAGTGATTGCCAATGGAGTTTTATAAATTTGGCTTATAAGTGGCCAGCAATAGGGAACATCACAGGTGACCTATCATCGAATTGCCATTCTACTCTACTACTGCATAGGTCAGACACACCACTTGCTGAGCAAGAGATCTCCAATCAGCAGAGAGCATTCATTTTTAGATCAGCCCAAATGTAGCATTTAGTAAATAGGGAAATGATAAAAACATGGTTAAATGAGAATAAAAAAGATAAATGATAGGGGGAGGTATATCTAGCTCTAGCTAGGAAAATTATGGAAAAGCTAATAAATAAGGAATGCTGGGTCGGGGCATTGAATATCAAGTGATTGCACAAATGAGTATTGACAAAACTGACACAAGAAGACAGTTAATTGCAGGTATCATTTGGGAAATATCATAGAAGCATAGCAAGAACTGAAAATGATAATTAATTGAATAATTGATCTAGGAGCAGAAGGTCAATCTTCACCAAATCAAAATCAATTGTAAAGATGTTCATGTGAATCTATATATATAGAAATATGAGGGCTGTTATTGCTACCTACCTTTTAAAGATACAGCTTTCTGGCTGGCAACCTGGATTTACTACCTAGAGCAGCTTTTCCAAACCCTTTAAATATGGGGAATCCTTGAAATAACTGTAAGGTCTTAGGGAACCTCTGGCAAAAATACCGATATCCACAGATCACAGTACATTAGTGTGCTTGAGAGTGGAAAGAATGGTTCCTACATTAATGGCCAGGGGGCAAAAAAGAGGATAAAAATGTCACCCTTACAGCCAAAAAAGATCATTAGTGTCAGTGGTAACTGACCAGAAAATTGCTAATTGTTTAGGGAAACCCTAGTAATCTCTAGAGTTCCATGGAGTCCTGTTTGAGAAACACTGAGCAAGCGAATTATTACCCTGCAACAACATGCAGCTAGACTGAAACATTTGATCCTGCACTTTTAAAATTTAAGTCCTATGGTATTCCACTAACCCGACTCTCTCCTCTAAAATCTATCATATATTCTGAAGCAAGACTCATTCCTCCTTCCCACCACTCCTCTTCTGCTGCCCCTTTGTAACTTTCTTCTTTGGCTATTTCTCCTTAGAATCAAATTCAATCTCCTTTGCTTTGCCTTGAAATCTCTCCACAGTTCTTGTCCCACTTACCTTTCTGACCTGATAGAAAAATACCCCCTAGCCGACCTCTTTGCTCCTCCAATGACCTACTAATGGCTTCCTCTCTCACATGCACCGCTCCAACACTTTTCTAGAGCTGCCCAAACTCCCTGGAATGGTCCTCCTCATCCTATTCGGCTTGATCCTTCTTTCTGCTCATTTAAAAAAGCACCATTCAATATCCCTCCTCCTAATATGTACTCCTTCTTTCACCTGTTAGATTGTAAGCTCTTCTGGGCAGGGTTCTTTCCTCCTCCTGTGTACATTGTTTGTAACTGTCTGTCATTTGGAACCTCTATTTAATGTACAGCGCTGCATAACATGTTGGCGCTTTATGAATACTGATTATTATTATTAATATATGTGTTATTATTATTTTTATTAATAATAATAATAATAATAATAATAATAATAATATCTTCACAAGTTACATTTAAAAGAGCATTTTCAGGTAATAAAAATGGAATGTATCATCTGTCTTGTGCAAGACGTTATTGTCATCTTTAACCTTGCTTTACTTTTTGAACACACTATATTACAAAAACTGTTGTTTTTTATGTTCCAATTTAGGTGATTGTAGAGATGACCACATCCATGTTTCTTTTTTTTAATTCACCAAAATATGTGACCACTGAAAAAGCCTTATTTTTCACACGCATATGTGATTATCAATATTCTTTGGTAAAGACCAATTGTTGTGCAAGATAATTTTGCAAGATAGATTTAAAAAGTGTATTTCACTGCTTTGTACATAATGTAAGGTTGCATTAACACAATCCATTTACGGACTTCAAATAAACCTGTTAAGAACAATGTAGAAAATGGACATCACTTATTTTTAGAATATTGGACAACATGACATAATGACACATAATAACACATAGGAAAATCTATAGAACTTATGCTTTAATGACCATTGATTTATGTGGAGACGATAACATGGATGCCCCTGAATGTGTTAACCCTTTGAAGCCTCTGGAATTATATTGAAACAATATCTGTACATAGAATTTACAAAGGAGTTTTAGTTGCTTTTAAAATGCTCTATATAAAACACAAAGTATAAAAAAGTGCATTTGTATATATTTGTATATATATATATTTATATATTTGTATATATTTATTTAAATGGGTGCATAGCTGCATATTCAGGGAATTGGTGTAACCCACAACCTTCTTCAGGTGTGATAATCCCTATGCTTTGAGTCATTCATTTTGAATGGGTTTCTATTGCACAACAATAGACCTATTTTTTTTAATACTATACATATTGGTGCCCTGTATCATGGATATGTTTTTCACTACTATTTTGGTAGTTTGGGGGGTAATCCATGACCCAGGTAGCTAGGATGCTCCCCACCCCATTTATCAATGCTACCCATGTGTCCATTCCACTTTCCCCCCAACCAAAAATAAAATTACGAACCTTTACATTCAGAACTTTTATGCCCATATTACATCTTCCCCGATTGCGAGGCACCGCTTACCACAACATACCATCTGAAGGAGCTGTCCCAAACCAACTTTTTGTTCCAAGCACACTTGTTTCGAGAACAAGTTCACTACTCAGAGCCCCTCCTGCAACACCACCTCAAAGGAAGCCAAACTACCATAAACCTTTGGGAAATTTTACACCTGAGGTGGTTCACACTTCTGGCACACACAACTTACAGATGCTTTCCAAGCACCCCAACCACCACCCTAAGCAAGCCCCCATACATCCCCAAAATTTTAGGCCAGGAGGGAGGGAAACCTATCCTATCCCTCCCCTCATAACCCTCCACCTTGTCTTTCCCCTAGCCATGTCCGCTCTCCGCCTGTCTCCCTCAGTCTGCAGCTTCAGTCTTTTCTAACTAACTGCACAGAAATGTGTATAGAAAGGTACAGAAAACTCTATAGCACCATATCATCCTTTGTGCCTTTTTACCCCTTATGAACTAGAGTAGCAGTCGCCAACTGGTGGTCCACGGACCACCAGAAAATGTTCGTGGTCCACAGCTCTGGCCGGTGCGCCCCTCAGTGGGGTCAGGAGAAGGACGTCGCTGGGAGAGCACACCAGCCAGAGCTGACGACTATGCCTCCCGTACAGATCACAGGCTCAGAGGAGTGGGCGGGTTGTGTCTCTGGAGTGGGTACACCTACAGTCAGACATTGTGGGGATTGATGCTGGAGTCCCATAGAAGCTTGGGGGGAAGGGGGGACTACTTGCATAGAGGATGTAACCTGTGAGTATAAGGTAGAAGTAAAAGTCATTTTTTACTTTGTTCCCTAGATCAGCGGTCACCAACCGGTGGTTCGTGACAAAATTTTGATGGCCCGTGGCTCTGGCCGGTGCACCCTCCAGTGGGGTCAGGGAAAGGACCCCACTGGGGGGGCACACAAGCCAGAGCTGCAGACCATGTCTCCTGTATGGATTGCAGACTCAGACCTGCGATGGAAGAGTGGACAGGTTCTGGCATCATGACATCACACTGGGGGAAGTTTTTTTCCCTATGAGGGACACATGGCTCCCTGCGCATGCGAAATCCAGAGTCCACAGTGGTCTGTGACGTCCAAACGGTTGGCAACCACTGAACTAGAGGGTTTTTTTTACTACCACTATTGGCCTTTTTTTGATACGTATGTAATGTTTTTATTGTTTTTAATTAGTAAACTAAAATATTTACACAAAAGTATACTAAAATCTATAGACAAAATGTCAAAATAAAAAAAAAGGTTTTTAAGAAGTTGTTTTACTGTAAACACGATAAATCTACATTTTATTCTATAATGTCTAAAATGACAATTAAAAGATGTTTACATTATAAAGCATAGGAAAGTTATTTGCAAATGTAACAAAAAAAGCAATTTTCTTAGTATGTTAAAAAGCAATTAGAATGTAATGCTGAAAAAAAAAATCAAGGTATAATTAAATTTTTGGTAAATCTGTGTTTATTGAAAGAATGTGAGCCATACATACATTCATCACAATGTGAGCCAAACATCTAAAGATAGAACAAAAAAGAAAGAGAGGAGTAACTCACAAAACAATATTTAATAAAAGACAATTGGGTAAGAGTGTGAAATGTAAACAAATACAATTGGATTGAGGGTAAAGAAACACAACAGGTGCTAAATAAATTTAATAATCATTTCTTTGAAAAACTAAATATTAGTGGTAAAATTTAAAAAATTGAAGATTAAAAAATGTAATAATGATAAAATAGGGTTAAAAACAATAATAGCTAGGAGCAGAAAACAAAGGAAAATATTTAAGGCTGATCATGGTTACCTAATTGAGTTTAAAAGGGATTAAATAGAAATGCATGTTATTTTATTTTTTTTGAAGAGGAACCAAACCCAAAAGTGCCTAAAACAAAAAAAAAATCCATATACCTTCAATCCCCCAGGGCATTCCTATCCATCTGGAGGTCTACTCCGTCGGGTTCCGCGTCGTCCCGGCATTTGTCCCTGAGCCGGCACTCTGGGCGCCGCCACCTTCCTCTCTTTTTCTGGGTTTTTCATCCTACATCCCCCGACCCAGATGTGAGATCGGGTGACCTAGGATGGAAAAAAAAACTTGCCAATCTCAATGTGCATGCGTGAGATCGGCAAATTTTTTTTTCCCCACGAAAAGACTCCTTCTGCGTATGCCTGAGATGCTCGGGCATGTGCAGAAGGAGCACCCAAGAGCCTCCCGGGATGCCTGACGTGGGTATCCCAGTAGGCTTTGCGCTCCCATTCATTCTCCAATGCCTAGGCTGTCAAAAATTAGGGGGTGGTACTGCACTTAAAAAAAACAATTTTTACTTAACATAAAAATGTTGTCTATACTTTTATGTAAAGTGAACATTCTGAGTTTAGGTATGCTTTAAGTTTAAGGTTTCTTTACCGGACGTAGGCTCGGTGCACAGTGGCATAGGAGTACCTATGAAGGTGCATGTGTGGGCACCCATAGGAGTGTGCAGGTGCAAGCAAAACCCCATGCACAATAGTGACAAAAGCAGCATGTGCAATATGTGTTAGCATGGCAATTTGTAGTCTGTATTAGAAAAGTAAGTGCCAGGGTGTGAGATTTAAGTGATTTGAATAAGGTCTAATTTAAGTATTGTGGGACTTATTATAGTGATTATTCTAAGAGCTTCAGCCCTAGTTACCTGTTCTTTTCTTTTCCAATACCACCAAGTTATTTCCTAGTTCTTTATTTTTTCTAGCTCAGATGGGGAGATATTAAAATTCTGCATGTAATTCTTTTACCCTTGGTAGAAATAACAGGATGAATGTAAAAATAGAATATCATTACAGTGTCAGGTAATGCAGACAAGTGTGACTAATATCCTTGGTATCATTGATTTAATGATCCCGCATTGCCTGTGCACACTCAGCGAGCACATGGACTCACCAATGCTTGCAGAGAGAACGCTGAAACCAGGCCGCAGGAACAGCAGCAGGAGATAGCAATCAGCCCGTCAGCTTTAGGGATCACTGTCAGATGATAGGTAGAGATAAGAAACAATGGCTGCCGTCCAAGGAAGCGGATGTAGAGGGATTATGACTTGTATCTGCTTTCTTTTACATTGAGCTGCTTTATAGATGAAGAATGTGAGAAAAACACCGCTAGCTGTTCATACTGAGCACTGTACTACATCTTGTGACCTCTAATCCAGCAGCATACAATATTCCCTGTAAAGTCTCTTCTTGTGACTTGTAAAGATGGAGATTGGTAAACACGCTTTGGGTTTTAAATTCTTCTAAAGCAAAATCTGTAATCATTATTTAAAAACTATAAGCCCTGTATATAAAAGCAATAAGCACCACATTTTGTTTAATCAAACACACATAGAAATCTATGTAGAAAGCAGTAAATCTGCTTAAAAACATTAATTCACCAGCAGACAAGTTTTTTTTCAGTATCAGATTCACAGCTTCATCCTCAGACCCCTTACTTTTATTGTTACCTATGCCACTGTCCCGGAAAAAAAAAGAAATTTGTTTTACGCATATGACTAATTCCCAGTGTTACGTTGTTAACTCATCCCTTGAATTTCCGGTTATATGCAACAGTTTATCTAAATTTGTTTTTCATTGTTTCAGGTTTACAAGGTTACAACTAAACGTATTAAAGATATTAAATAATAATATAAATAGTAGGTAGTCATTTTAGATTGATTGAAAAGAATCAATAAGTATCAACTTATCTTATTGATTTATAAATTAAAAAAAACTAAAAATCATTAAAAATCATAATAAAGTCTACTTATAACAATATTTGAACAATATTAGGACAATGTCATATGACATAAATAAGACAAGATTAGAAGTTTCGAAAGATAGAGAATATAGAGATGTAGGGGTGGGGGTATAACTGCATCAATCATGTATAACCAAAGCAGTATCTACCACAATGTCAAAAAAAGATTTACCTATCTAATATTGTATATATGTGATCCAGGCAGAGTCAGATCATCTACAGAGCATCCCTAGGCTGGAGTCTAGATCTCACTAAATGTCAAGGGACTTGACAGCTACAACCTTCATTCTGCTGCAATAAACTAAGAAAATTGTGCAGTTGGGTAAAGCAATGCACCTGCTCATCTATCTAGTCCAGTATTCAAAACATTTGTCAGCAATTTTTGGTTTTTCTCCTGTATAGTACTGTTTCGCTGTTTTCTGTATAGAACTGTTTTACTGTTTTTCCCCACCCCTATACAGGAGAAAAAACAAAAATTGCTAGCAAATGTTTTGAATACTGGACTAGATTCGCTTCAGGTTTGCTGGATCACCCAGCTTTATTTAGAGTAGTAGATTTCCAAGATTTAGCTATATTTTAACTGATTGTAGGATAAATTCTTGAGTGCAGTGTTTGGGATTCCCAAAATCATCTTATTTGTTAGGGTGCTACCTGCATTTTGTTACATTATCAATAGGAGTTTTTTTTTTCCAGAAGTGACTTATTTTCAGACACTGCCACCATATATTTGTGTTTATCTAGATTTTATTAGCTACAGAACCTGC